>NW_007578220.1:266044-277347 GCF_000690725.1 Stegastes partitus
TTATAACATTCAACCTTGAATCAGTCATATTTACTTGTGTCTTTCTTAGGAAACTTAAGTCAAGTTGTGTGGCTCTGGTGCAGAACAGCTGAAGGGCAGCATTCCTGTGGTTGAAGATATTGTTTTTGCTTTCAGTCTCAACCACAGTGGAAAGTGCCAATGTGTGTGTGGTGGAGTGCAGAGGTTATTTTTGCAAACAGTTGATGGCAGTTAAATATGATCTACAGATACAGGCACAAAGGTGATTAAATCTGCCCTGACTGCATGTTTGTCTGTTTTAAAAAACTGCTTTAGGTGCCTCATCCGCTGCGCTTAGCCCACAGACCTCATGATTTTCAGTTGTAGTCAGACCACAATGTGCTGTCTCTTCCTGTTCAACAAGTGCTGTGTGTATCTCTCTCCCACTCACTCTCACTTTAAGAATATCTGGGCTGCCATCAGTGTTCTTACAGGCTCCTCCTTCTTAAAACACCAATCATACAGTTTTTTGTTCTTCCAGTCGACGGCAAACAAATGACTAAAAAAAGAATGAATTAATGCAATAGAGACTGTACAATTTGACTGAATATAGAATCTTTATTACAATATCACAGAACAGTACACATCGACAGTAACTTCTACTATCCACAAACCTCCTAAAACTCCAAAGGCTGATTAATATGATAAAGCACAAGTTCCACTCTGAGTTGCTGTTGCCGTTGTTTCGTGAGTCTATCTTGTGGCAAAGTACACCGCGTGGGACTCCAGCGCTCTCTCAGGTCTTCCACTACCTTTCGTTTTGGGATGGAAACTCAGCGGTGCGTAGTTCCGGGTTTCAGGGCCAAAGTTCTGTAAATAAAAATATTTGCAGTCACAAATTTCACACGTTACACGGTGAATAAATTAAGTCAGATAATAAATGTGAATCGAAGGTTCTAACTTTGATTACCTCTCTGTGCTGTGCATTGGGTTCCTGATCTTGTGCTAAATGACAGAGACAGTGCATCTGTCAGTAAATACTTAAAAACTATTGCATATTAATTTGAAATAGAAACATATAAATACCTGTATGAAATTTCCTGATTGTGACAACAAAAAAAATACTCAAACATGACAAATACAGCAGATTTCAAAAAGTACCTTTACGAAGTTTCTTGATTTTTACAACCTGACCAATGATGACCATCACAAAGAAAACAGTCAGACCACCCAGAATCACACCCATCAGGTTTGTGTTTTCATCAGACTTATCTGCAACAAATGAAAAATTTGAGTAAATGTTCTCTTCCGTAACTTGTGATCTTGCTAACATTTGGGGCAGTGAATGAAATTTTACTTTGAGACGTGCAGTCGATGTCATCGTCAGATTCACTGTCGCCTGAAATGGAGAAAAAAAAAAGTGCAACTTTCAACAAAATTATATAAATATTTTTTCATTGTGAGACAAAATCACTAAAGAAACGACCCCAAAAAAGACATCATTTACAGTAAATGTTTCCTGGAGCATGTAAATGTACGAGTCTGACTTTTAAGCATGAATTTGTGTAAAATCCACAATAAAACAGTCCAGACTCACATAAATCCTCTGCTTTAATTGTAAGTAAGACGGCAGTTTTCGAGCTAATTTCTAATTTTTTTAATGATTCCTTTTGAAATCCTTCACAGTGTGGAACGCACAATCAAAAAGACATATATCACTTTTCAACAAGGAAATATCTCAACGAAAATACATAATTTCCCTTTAAATCTTACCATGAAGATGTAAGTGTATTACTCTGACTGTTGGGTGTGAATTTGTGTAAAATCCACAATAATACAGTCCAGAATCTGATAAATCTACTGGTGTGATTTTGAAAAAGACAGTAGCAGTTTTGTAGCTCATTTATGATGATCCATTATGTGTCCCTCACAGTGTGGGACACAGGACCAAAAAGACACAAAGCACTTGACAAGAATCTTACCTTGAACCTTTAAATATGTTGGACTGACCAATGCTGAGACTCCATACGTACAACATCCACAGAAGTAGAGTCCAGAGTCAGATACATCCACACTTTTGATCGTCAGAAAGAGGTTTGTGATGTTGGATGTCATTATGAAGTTCCCATTTTGAAATCCATTCCAGAGCGAAGCTTTGCTATCAGAGTTGAACATATATGAGATACAGCTGATATTGGGTTCACTGGTCATCCTGAACCAGAAAATGGTGGTGTCCGAACTACTATAGTTGTTGCACATCAGTGTGACTTCTTGAGCAGGCTGAACCTCCACAGTGAGAAACTCAGAAACTGACACAGAGATCCAACCTGAAGGAAACAATGGATTCATGAACTTCTCATTCAAACATTAATCAATTTTTGTTTAATTAATGCATAGAAAGAAAGCCAGCAGCTGTAGTGAGAAAAAAAAACAAAAAACTTATGTACTTACTGAAGGTGCAGAGTAAAGCAGCTATGAAGGTAAAGTTCCTCATGGTGTGTACAGTACGACTCCACCACATCAGTGTTTGTAACTGAACTGCGCTTCAGTAGGAGTGATGTGAACGTTAAGAGGTGGGCTGGACTTATATTTATGCGCCTGCTCAGACTGACACTGTCAAATGGTAAAATACTTCCTCAAAAGAACACAGGACAATACTATTATCTAGCTTTGTAACGCTTGAGATAATCGAGGTAATGGTTCAGTACAAGTTACGACGACTGCAACGTTGTCTCACCTGAAACATGTCCGTACCCTTTGTTAACTGAGTGATCTGAACGTTAAGAGGTGGGCTGGACTTATATTTTTGCAGCTGCTCAGACTGACACTGTCAATGCTTCTAAAAAATGTCTACAATTATTTCTACAAGGAAAACAGTTAATAATAATAATAATAGTAATAATAATAATAATAACAATAATAACAAAAATAGTAATTATTAGATGACACTTCATTGCATAGAGGTTTTATTCTTCCGTCTACATTTTATAGAAATGTTTGTGATGATACAGATGGTTCTGATATAGTTGTTGAGGCAGCATGTCGTAGACTATCTGACAGTTTATGAGATGAACAAAGATGGAGCAATGTTTTTTAAATCATGTATCATAGTCTAAGTACCATTCAGAAATGTGTGTTTTTTGACATGTTAGGTCATTTGTAACCACATAGGACTCATACTGCTTTAAAACTACACCAAGGTCAGTAATTCACTCTTGTCTAACATAGAAATATATGTACCCTCTGTTTACCTTAAAAAACCTTCAAATGATGTCATTGTTTATGATTATAATCCTATAGTTAAAAGCCTTTTATCAGCTGCTACTTTTGCATTGATGCTAGTGTTGATGATAAACATTATCAAACCTGCTGCGGTGACACAGAAAAGTGCACATTCTCTGCTTGAATATAATGTTCACATAAAACATGTTGATTGAATGATTATGTATTATTGTATAGTTTAAATGTTATCTGGCCAATTACAGTTATTGAGTTAATGTTTGCAAAGCTTAGTAGGTTCACAGCATATTTATAAAGGAGATGGGTGGAACCTTCACCTGCTGTGGTTTTGGTGTGCTCTGTCAGATCTTAAAGTAGCAACCTCTGGCAGAGTGGACGCTTTGATATGAGACTGTGAAAGTGTAGCCTTGTTACAGGCGTGTTTTCAGCAGACAGTAGTGCTGTTAAATTTGACCTGTTTTGAGACACCACAAACAAGATGTTTTCTGATCTTGAGGTGTTCAGCACATGTATGAACAGATCCTCCAAATGAAGTGACTAAATCAATCACCATTGTCACTGATTGTAGTGATGGTGGAGAGCTTCAGAATACACTACTGAGCAGTTTATTAGAATCAATTATACAAGAGTTTCTTTAATGCAGTTATCCAATCAGCCAATCATGTGGAGCAGTGTAATGCATGAAATCCAGCAGATACAGACCAGGAGTGTCAGCTATGTCAGAAAACTACAGGAGTTTTGGACTGATTATTAGCGTTGCAGAAAGTTATTGAACCACAGTCTCTATTTTATGTACATCTGTTTCCCCATGAGATCACATGAGGTGAACCACTGCTCCCTCTGGTATGATAATTCTGACAATATCCTGCAACGTGTGATGCTCTGATATTTTCAATCTTGTATTGTGTGTGTGTACGTCTGCGATTAGAGAGAAAAATATTTGTACATTTTCTACCTATGAGTGTGATGCAAGTCTGTTTCAAAATGTGTTAGGATTTGAACACTGGACTCCCAGAGGTCCTGTGTCTGTGATCCAACTGTTCAAATCTGTTCTGGTGACATGAGAGGAACCTTCATAATATCAGGCAGGTGGCTTCATATTATAGCTGATTGGTGTATAAACACAATCACCGGTCTGTTTAAAATGAATTGTATTTTTATTCAGACATGCAGCACATTGACATCAACAAATGTCCAAATTCCACAGTGATGTTACTTAGAAGCATCTATACAAATGTACATGTTGAGAAACGTTGGCCAGTGTTCACTGCCTCAGTTCACACTTTTTTTTTTTTTTTCCACAAAGCTTTGAGCTACCAGGCCTCTTGATCTCCACCTCAGCTGTCCTCAGACCACACTGTGTTGTCTCTTCCTGTCTCAGCAGTGACGTGTACTCACTCTCTCCTCCACTGCTGCTCACTCTGACTCTCACTATCAGAGACTGTGGACACACACAAATGTCTTTATTCCTCCTCCTTCAACACAAATCACATTCTTCAGACAGTAAAGGACCTTCAGTGCAAAATGGCACCTTTTTGACAAACATAATGGAAACGGCTCCAACCACAAGTCTGATACAAACAGCAGATGAAGGAAGCATCAGTGTGACTGTGAGCTGCAGTTCAGTCTATCTGGTAGCAGCATACACAACATTTGGCTCCAGCTCTCTTCTTCTTCTTCCGTTTTGAGCAAAAGTCACTGTTGCATAGTTCAAGTCATCAGAGCCCAGATTCTGTGAATGACAGCATTAAATGAAAAATAAAATGAAATGAAAAAAAAAAAAAAGTAAATATTTAAAGGACTATACAGTCAGTCATTAGACATAGTTTGACAGAAAAAACGTATGTGAAATGCATGTTAAACAAAAAAAAGAAAAAGAACAGTTTGACATGATACTGAATCACATTTACAGAAGTTAGTAGTGAAACTGTATTCACCTCACTTGGTTGAGGATCTTCGTCTCCATCACCTTTGTGAAAGAGATAATACATGTGGTCAGAGAATTGACAAGAACTGAAAGTTTTTTGGTAGAATGTTCTAATTCGGTGCCCGTTCAGAGTCTATAGGTTTCCATTAATGACCAGGCATCAATTTTCCAGTTTCCATATCTGCCTGGTTGATTGTCAGTCGGGGTGTAACGGTCTACTACACTCATGGTTTGGTGTTAGCTTTGGTTTTGGTGTTACAGTTTGGTACATTTGTGTCAAATTTAGTCTTTCAAAAATGAAAATATTTAAAAGTGTCTAATCAGAACAAATTTTTCACCGAAAAGAGATCCTTTATATGAATAGAGGATCATAGGTCAGTCAGTCATCTGCAGCTATAAATGGTATTAATACTTGAGGTTTTGCAAAAATCCATCAACTCTACTTGTTTAAATGTTAAAATGTTCATGAATTTTGTTTCAGCTGCTCTGTGAGTTATAAAGACAGATCTGTTAGGTTGTTCCTGACGAACTAAATGTCCAGTTATACTTTCTCTACAATCAAACTCAAAACTTAAGTTCATCATTGACTTATTTCTGGACCATTGATTACTTTGTAAATATAAAAAAGCAAGTAGAGGCTACTTTGTTAGAAAGTGCTACCATATTAAAAAATGTACTCAAACATGACAGATACAGTAGATTTTAAACAGTACCTCTGTGAAGTTTCTTGATTTTTACAAGCAGACCAATGATGACCATCACAAGGAAAACAGTCAGACCACCCAGAATCACACCCATCAGGGTTGTATTTTTATCAGACGTCTCTGCAACAAATGAACAATTTGAGTGAATGTTCTCTTCCGTGGCTTGTGATCTTGCTAGCATATGAGGAAGTCAAAAAATTTTTACTTTGAGACGTGCAGTCGTTGTCATCAAATTTACTGTCGCCTGAAATGNAACCACAAGTCTGATACAAGCAGCAGATGAAGGAAGCATCAGTGTGACTGTGAGCTGCAGTTCAGTCTATCTGGTGGCAGCATACACAACATTTGGCTCCAGCTCTCTTCTTCTTCTTCCATTTTGAGCAAAAGTCACTGTTGCATAGTTCAAGTCATCAGAGCCCAGATTCTGTAAATGACAGCATTAAATGAAAAATAAGTAAATATTTAAAGGACTATACAGTCAGTCATTAGACATAGTTTGACAGAAAAAACGTATGTGAAATGCATGTTAAACAAAAAAAAAGAAGAAAAAGAACAGTTTGACATGATACTGAATCACGTTTACAGAAGTTAGTAGTGAAACTGTATTCACCTCGCTTGGTTGAGGATCTTCGTCTTCTTCAGCTTTGTGAAAGAGATAATACATGTGGTCAGAGAATTGACAATAACTGAAAGTCTTTTGATAGAATGTTCTAATTCGGTGCCCGTTCAGAGTCTATAGGTTTCCATTAATGACCAGGCATCAGTTTTCCAGTTTCCATATCTGCCTGGTTGATTGTCAGTCGGGGTGTAACGGTCTATTACACTCATGGTTTGGTATTAACTTTGGTTTTGGTGTTACAGTTTGGTACGTTTGTGTCAAATTTAGTCTTTAAAAAATGAAAATATTTAAAAGTGTCTAATCAGAACAAATTTTTCACCGAAAAGAGATCCTTTATATGAATAGAGGGTCATAGGTCAGTCAGTCATCTGCAGCTATAAATGGTATTAATACTTGAGGTTTTGCAAAAATCCATCAACTCTGTTTGTGTAAATGTTAAAATGTTCATGAATTTTACTCCAGCTGCTCTGCGAGTTATAAAGACAGATCTGTTAGGTTCTCCGTGATGAACTAAATGGCCAGTTATACTTTCTCTACAATTAAACTGAAAACTTAAGTTCATCATTGACTTATTTCTGGACCATTGATTACTTTGTAAATATAATAAAGCAAGTAGAGGCTACTTTGTTAGAAAGTGCTATCATAACAAAAAATGTACTCAAACATGACAGATACAGTAGATTTTAAACAGTACCTCTGTGAAGTGTCTTGATTTTTACAAGCAGACCAATGATGACCATCACAAGGAAAACAGTCAGACCACCCAGAATCACAACCATCAGGTTTGTATTTTTGTCAGACGTCTCTGCAACAAATGAAAAATTTGAGTAAATGTTCTCTTCCGTGGCTTGTGATCTTGCTAACATATGAGGAAGTCAAAGAAATTTTACTTTGAGACGTGCAGTCGTTGTCATCGTCAGATTCACTGTCGCCTGAAATGAAAGGAAATAATGTGCAGCTGTCACTAAAATTCTCAACATATTTTTTCATTGTGAGATAAAATTAACAGTTAAATCACAGAATGGAAAGATATAATTAACATTAAATCTTAACTTGAAGATACAAGTATACTAGCCTGACATTTGGGTGTGAATTTGTGTAAAATCCACAATAATACAGTCCACAATAATACAGTCCAGAATCTGATAAATCTACTGGTCTGATTTTGAGATAGACAGTCACAGTTTTGGAGCTCATTTATGATGATCCATTTTGAAATCCCTCGTAGTGTGGGACACACAATCAAAAAGACACAAAGCACTTGACAAGAATCTTACCTTGAACCTTTAAATATGTTGGACTGACCAATGCTGAGACTCCATATGGACAACATCCACAGAAGTAGAGTCCAGAGTCAGATACATCCACACTTTTGATCGTCAGAAAGAGGTTTGTGGTGTTGGATGTCATTATGAAGTTTCCATTTTTAAATCCATTCCAGAGTGAAGCTTTGCTATCAGAGTTGAACATAGACGAGATACTGCTGATATTGGGTCCACCGGTCATTCTGAACCAGAATATGTTAGTGGCCGAACCAGTATAGTTGTTGCACATCAGTGTGACTTCTTGAGCAGGCTGAACCTCCACAATGAGAAACTCAGAAACTGAGACAGAGATCCAACCTGAAGGAAACAATGGATTCATGAAGTTCTCATTCAAACATTAATCAATTATGTTTAATTAATGCATAGAAAGAAAGCCAGCAGCTGTAGTGAGAAACAAAATGATATATATACTTACTGAAGGTGCAGAGTAAAGCAGCTATGAAGGTAAAGTTCCCCATGGTGTGTACAGTACGACTCCACCACATCAGTGTTTGTAGCTGAACTGTGCTTCAGTAGGAGTGACCTGAACGTTAAGAGGTGGGCTGGACTTATATTTATCCGCCTGCTCAGTCTGACACTGTCAATGCTGGTAACAAAATGTCTGCTCTTATTTTACAAGGAGAACAGTTCAGTGTTTTCATCTTGTTTGGTAATACTGTGAATAATGGAGGTAATGTTTCAGCAACAGCTCAGACGACTGCAAACAAACTGCAGCAGTCTGTGTAAGTGTATACAATGTAAGGAAGTGTAATCTTTGATGTTGTTTCCATTAACTGTTCGTTGAGATGTCAAATAAATCTTTAAAAAACGTGAATGTTTTCATTAAACTAGTTGACACACATTATTGCATAGAGGTTTAATTCTTTTGTCTACATTTAATAGACATGTTTGTGATGATACAGATTGTTCTGATATAGTCGTTTAGGCTGTTGACTGATTTCGTCACTGACAGCAGCCTGTCACAGGCTATTTAACAAATAGTTTATGAGATTATTCAAGATGAAATTATGTTTTTAGTTGTTTGTTATAGTCCTATCATTAGGGCAAATAGTAATTTTGGATTAATTGTTTGTAAGGCTTAGTAGGTTTACATGCATATCACTGTGAACACATATTGACCTTCACCTGCTGTTGTTCTGGTGTGCTCTGTCAGATCTTAAAGTAGCAACGTCTGGCAGAGTGGATGCTTTGATATGAGGCTGTGAAAGTGTCACCTTGCTACAGGTGTGTTCTACAGGTGAGAGCTGTGCAAGATGTTGGTCTGTTAAGTATGACCAGTGATGAGGAACTAGAAACAAGATGTTTCCTGATCTTGAGGTGTTCAGCACATGTATGAAGAAATCCTCCAAATGAAGTGACTCCATTGGTCACCATTGTCACTCTGTTGTCAGGTGACCTGTCATTCACAGTACACCACTGAGCATGTTATCAGGAGCAGGGAGCAGTGTAATGCATACAATCCTGCAGACACAGATCAGGAGCTTCACTTATGTTGGAACACAACAGGAGTTTTCATTTCATTTACATTTACTCATGTGAGGTAGTGCACTGATTGCTCACTCTGGTATGACAGTTTTTAATTATAGCCCTCAATGTGTGATGTGGCATTATTTAGAAATCTTGTACTGTGCATGCACGAAAGAGATTAGACAAAAAAGTATTTTTGAAGTCTCTCCGTACATGTATGTATCAGCATCAGTTTCAGCTTTTATGTTGGAACACAACAGGAGTTTTCATTTCATTTACATTTAATTCCCCATGAGATCATGTGAGGTGGCGCACTGATTGGTCACTTTGGCACAATAATTTTCAACATATTTAAATGTGTGATGTGCTGTTATTTTCATATCTTGTGCTGTGCGTGCACGGCTGAGATTAGAGAGAAAAATGTTTTTGGTGTTTGTCCTTACATGTATATATTAACATCCGTCTCTAAATGTGTTAGGATTTCAACACTGGACTCCCAGAGGTCCTGTGTCTGTACTCCAACAGTTCAAATCTGTTCTGGTGACATGAGAGGAACCTTCATAATGTTATTAAGGTGTCTTTAATGTTGTGGCTCATCAGTGTATAAATGCAATCACCAGTCTTTTTAAATGAATTGTATTTTTATTCAGACATGCAGCACATTGACATCAACAAATGTCCAAATTCCACAGTGATGTTACATAGAAGCATCTATACAANTGTGATGATGCAGATTGTTCTGATATAGTAGTTTAGGCTGTTGACTGATTTCGTAACTGACAACAGCCTGTCACAGGCTATTTAACAAATAGTTTATGAGATTATTCAAGACGAAATTATGTTTTTCGTTGTTTGTTGTAGTCCTATCATTAGGGCAAATAGTATTTTTGGATTAATTGTTTGTAAGGCTTAGTAGGTTTACATGCATATCACTGTGAACACATATTGACCTTCACCTGCTGTGGTTCTGGTGTGCTCTGTGAGATCTTAAGTCGTAACCTCTGGCAGAGTGGATGCTTTGATATGAGGCTGTGAAAGTGTCACCTTGCTACAGGTGTGTTCTACAGGTGAGAGCTGTGCAAGACGTTGGTCCGTGCAGTATGACCAGTAATGAGGAACTAGAAACAAGATGTTTGTTGATCTTGAGGTGTTCAACACATGTATGAAGAAATCCTCCAAATGAAGTGACTCCATTGGTCAGCATTGTCACTCCGTTGTCAGGTGACCTGTCATTCACAGTACATCACTGAGCATGTTATCAGGAGCAGGGAGCAGTGTAATGCATACAATCCTGCAGACACAGATCAGGAGCTTCACTTATGTTGGAACACAACAGGAGTTTTCATTTCATTTACATTTACTCATGTGACGTGGTGCACTGATTGCTCACTCTGGTATGACAGTTTTTAATAACATCCCTCAATTTGTGATGTGGCATTATTTTGACATCTTCTACTGTGCATTCACAAAAGAGATTCGATTAAATGTTTTTAAAGTCTCTACATACATGTATGTATCAGCATCAGTTTCAGTTTTTATGTTGGAACACAAAAGGAGTTTTCATTTCATTTACATTTAATTCCCCATGAGATCATGCGAGGTGATGCACTGATTGGTCACTTTGGCACAATAATTTTTAACATGTTTAAATGTGTGATGTGCCTTATATTTTCAAATCTTGTGCTGTGCGTGCACGGCTGAGATTAGAGAGAAAAATGTTTTTGGTGTTTCTCCTTACATGTATATATTAACATCCGTCTCTAAATGTGTTAGGATTTTAACACTGGACTCCCAGAGGTCCTGTGTCTGTACTCCAACTGTTCAAATCTGTTCTGGCTACATGAAAGGAACCTTCATAATATTAGGCAGGCGGCTTTAATGTTGTGGCTGATCCATGGATAAAGACAATGACTAGTCTGTTTAAATGAATTGTATTTTTATTCAGACATGCAGCACATTGACATCAACAAATGTCCAAATTCCACAGTGATGTTACATAGAAGCATCTATACAAATGTACATTTTGAGAAAAGGCTTGGGGGGTCATGACATGCAAGGTAACG
>NW_007578220.1:277751-279525 GCF_000690725.1 Stegastes partitus
TTTTGAGCAAAAGTCACTGTTGCATAGTTCAAGTCATCAGAGCCCAGATTCTGTAAATGACAGCATTAAATGAAAAATACGTAAATAAGTATTTGAGACTAAACAGTCGGTAGTCGGACATAGTTTGACAGAAAACTGTATGTAACGTGTGTAAGGAAATAAAAAATATAGTTTGACATGATACTGAATCACGTTTACAGAAGTTAGTAGTGAAACTGTATTCACCTCTCTTGGTTGAGGATCTTCGTCTCCATCAGCTTTGTGAAAGAGATAATACATGTGGTCAGAGAATTGACAAGAACTGAAAGTCTTTTGGCAGAATGTTCTAATTCAGTGCCCGTTAAGAGTCTATAGGTTTCCATTAATGACCAGGCATCAGTTTTCCAGTTTCCATATCTGCCTGGTTGATTGCCAGTCAGGGTGTAACGGTCTACTACACTCATGGTTTGGTATAGACTTAGCTTTTGTTGTGACTGTTGGGTAAGTTTGTGTCAAATTGATTTGATAAAAAATGAAAACATTCAGAAATGTCTCATCACAACTAGGTTTTCACAGAAAAGAGATCCTTTATATGAATAAAGGTTCATAGGTCAGTGATCTGTAGTTTTTTTTGTTCCAGCTGCTCTGCGAGTTATAAAGACAGATCTGTTAGGTTGTTCCTGATGAACTAAATCGCCAGCTATACTTTTCCTACATTCAAAGTCAAAGCTTGAGCTCACTATTGGCTGATTTCTGGACCATTGATCGCTTTTTAAATATGATAAAGCAAGTAAAGGCTGTTTTGTTACAATGTGCTACCATGCTAAAAAATGTACTCAAATGTGATCTATTAGATTTTAAACAGTACCTCTGAGAAGTTTCTTGATTTTTACAGCCTGACCAATGATGGCCATCACAAGCAAAACAGTCAGACCACCCAGAATCACAACCATCAGGTTTGTATTTTCATCAGACTTTTCTGCAACAGAGATGAACAATCAGAGTAAATGTTCTCTTCCGTGGCTTGTGATCTCGCTGACATTTGAGGAAGTAAATGAAACTTTACTTTGAGACGTGCAGTCGTTGTCATCATCAGATTCAATTTTGCCTGAAGTGGAGAAAACAAGAAGTGAAGCTGTCACTAAAATCATATAAATATGTTTCTATTGTGACACTATCACAGAAGAAATGACCCCAAAAAGACATAATTTACAGTAAATGTTTCCTGGAGCATATAAATGAACTACTCTGACTTTTAAGCATGAATTTGTGTAAAATCCCCAATAAAACAGTCCAGACTCAGATAAATCCTCTGTTTAAATTTTAAGAAAGACGGTCGTAGTTTTGGAGCTCATTTATGATGATCCCTTTTGATATCCCTTGTACTGTGGAACATCGAAAAAAAGACACAAAGCCCTTTACAATAGTCTTACCTTGAACCTTTAAATATGTTGAACTGACCAATGCTGGGAGTCCATCTTTGTAACATCCACAGAAGTAGAGCCCAGAGTCAGATACATCCACACTTTTGATCTTCAGAAAGAGGTTTGTGGTGTTGGATGTCATTATAAAGTTCTCATTTTGAAATCCATCACAGAGTAAAGCTTTCGTATCAGAGTAGAACATAGACGAGATACAGCTGGTACTGGATCCACTGGTCATTCTGAACCAGAATAATGCATGAGAGGCAGAACTGGTAAAGTTGTTGCACATCAGTGTGACTTCTTGAGCAGGCTGAACCTCCACAGTGAGAAACTCAGAAACTGAGACAGAGATCCAACCTGAAGGAAACAAT
>NW_007578220.1:279574-281485 GCF_000690725.1 Stegastes partitus
CATCAGACTTTTCTGCAACAGAGATGAACAATCAGAGTAAATGTTCTCTTCTGTGGCTTGTGATCTCGCTGACATTTGAGGAAGTGAATGAAACTTTACTTTGAGACGTGCAGTCGATGTCATCGTCAGATTCAATGTTGCCTGAAATGAATAGAAATAATTTGCAGCTGTCACTAAAATTCTCAACATACTTTTCAGTTTGAGATGAAGTCAACAAGAAAATCACAGAATAGAAAGACACAATTTGCAGTAGATGTTACCTTGATGATATAAGTGTATGACTCTGAATGTTGGGTTTGAATTTGTGTAAAATCCACAATAATACAGTCCAGAATCTGATCAATCTACTGGTCTGATTTTGAGATAGACAGTAGCAGTTTTGTAGCTCATTTATGATGATTCATTTTAAACTTTCTCACAGTGTGGGACACACAGTGAAAACGACACAAAGCACTTTACTTACCTTGAACCTTTAAATATGTTGGACTCTCTAAAGTTGGGAATCCATACGTACAACATCCACAGAAGTAGAGCCCAGAGTCAGATACATCCACACTTTTGATCTTCAGAAAGAGGTTTGTGATGTTGGATGTTACATCAAATTTGTCATTTTGAAATCCATCCCAGAGCACAGCTTTGTCAACAGAGCTGCTCATAGATGAGATACAGCTGATCCTGGGTTCGCTGGTCAGTCTGTACCAGAAAATGGGAGTGGCCAAACTAGTACAGTTGTTACACGTCAGTGTGACTTCTTGAGCAGGCTGAACCTCCACAATGAGAAACTCAGAAACTGAGACAGAGATCCAACCTGAAGGAAACAATGGATTCATGAACTTCCTATTCAAAATGGAAATAAATTGTGTTTGATTAGGGTGCTGAAAGAAAGCCAGCAGTTGTAGTAAGAAAAAAAAAAGATCGATGTACTTACTGAAGGTGCAGAGTAAAGCAGCTATGAAGGTAAAGTTCCCCATGGTGTGTACAGTACGACTCCACCACATCAGTGTTTGTAGCTGAACTTTGCTTCAGTAGGAGTGACCTGAACGTTAAGAGGTGGGCTGGACTTATATTTATCCGCCTGCTTAGACTGACACTGTCAAATGGTAAAATACTTCCTCAAAAGAACACAGGACAATGCTATTATCTAGCTTTGTAACGCTTGAGATAATCGAGGTAATGGTTCAGTACAAGTTAAGACGACTGCAACGTTGTCTCACCTGAAACATGTCCGTACCCTTTGTTAACCTAGAATGATGTCGTCGTTCTGCAGTTACTTCACCCATAAATAGTATTGCAAAATGTTTTGATAAAGTAGAATCATGATTCCCATAGTTGAAAATCTGCACATTTTGGGTATTTATTTTTTTTCAACTGCTGTTTGTGCAGTGGTGCTAATGTTGATCATTAACATTATTAAACCTGCTGCAGTATCTCTAAAAAGTGCACATTCTCTGCTAGTGCAGACAATACAAGTTGATTAAATTATAATATATTATTAAATAGTTTAAATGTAATCTGGCCAATAGTAATTATTGAGTTAAAGTTTGCAAAGCTTAGTAGGTTCACAGCATAATACAGTGTAGACGAGTGGAACCTTCACCTGCTGTGGTTTTAGTGTGCTCTGTCAGATCTTAAAGTAGCAACCTCTGGCAGAGTGGACGCTTTGATATGAGGCTGTGAAAGTGTCACCTTGCTACAGGTGAGAGTTTTGCAAGAATTAGGTCTGTTAAGTATGATCAGTGATGAGGAACTAGAAACAAGATGTTTTGTGATCTTGAGGTGTTCAGCACATGTATGAACAGATCCTCCAAATGAAGTGACTAAATCAATCACCATTGTCACTGATTGTAGTGATGGTGGAGAGCTTCAGAATACACTACTGAACACTTTATCAGAAACAATGATACAAGAGTT
>NW_007578220.1:284080-286466 GCF_000690725.1 Stegastes partitus
GATTTTTACAAGCAGACCAATGATGACCATCACAAGGAAAACAGTCAGACCACCCAGAATCACACCCATCAGGTTTGTATTTTTATCAGACGTCTCTGCAACAAATGAACAATTTGAGTGAATGTTCTCTTCCGTGGCTTGTGATCTTGCTAGCATATGAGGAAGTCAAAAAAATTTTACTTTGAGACGTGCAGTCGTTGTCATCAAATTTACTGTCGCCTGAAATGAAGGGAAATAGTGTGCAGCTGTCACTAAAATTCTGAACATACTTTTTCACTGTGAGATAAAATTAACAGTTAAATCACAGAATGGAAAGATATAATTAACTTTAAATCTTGACTTGAAGATACAAGTATATTAGCCTGACATTTGAGTGTGAATTTGTGTAAAAGCCACAATATTACAGTCCAGAATCTGATAAATCTACTGGTCTGACTTTGAGATAGACAGTAGCAGTTTTGGAGCTCATTTATGATGATTCATTTTGAAATCCCTCGTAGTGTGAGACACACAATTAAAACGACACAAAGCACTTGACAAGAATCTTACCTTGAACCTTTAAATACGTTGGACTGACCAATGCTGAGACTCCATATGGACAACATCCACAGAAGTAGAGTCCAGAGTCAGATACATCCACACTTTTGATCTTCAGAAAGAGGTTTGTGATGTTGGATGTCATTATGAAGTTTCCATTTTGAAATCCATTCCAGAGCGAAGCTTTGCTATCAGAGTTGAACATAGATGAGATACTGCTGATATTGGGTCCATTGGTCATTCTGAACCAGAATATGTTCATGGCCGAACTACTATAGTTGTTACACATCAGTGTGACTTCTTGAGCAGGCTGAACCTCCACAGTGAGAAACTCAGAAACTGAGACAGAGATCCAACCTGAAGGAAACAATGGATTCATGAACTTCTCATTCAAACATTAATCAATTATGTTTAATTAATATACAGAAAGAAAGCCAGCAGCTGTAGTGAGAAACAAAATGATCTATGTACTTACTGAAGGTGCAGAGTAAAGCAGCTATGAAGGTAAAGTTCCCCATGGTGTGTACAGTACGACTCCACCACATCAGTGTTTGTAACTGAACTGTGCTTCAGTAGGAGTGACCTGAACGTTAAGAGGTGGGCTGGACTTATATTTATGCGCCTGCTCAGACTGACACTGTCAATGCTGGTAACAAAACGTCTGCTCTTATTTTGCAAGGAGGACAGTTCAGTGTTTTCTTATTNCATGGTGTGTACAGTACGACTCCACCACATCAGTGTTTGTAGCTGAACTTTGCTTCAGTAGGAGTGATGTGAACGTTAAGAGGTGGGCTGGACTTATATTTATGCGCCTGCTCAGACTGACACTGTCAATGCTGTGAGGAAAATGGTATTACTATTTCTACAAGGAGAACAATTCAGTATTTTCATCTATGGTAATACTCTGCATAATGGAGGTAATGTTTCAGCAACAGCTCAGACGACTGCAAACTAACTGCAGCAGTCTGTGTCAGTCTAGACAATGTAAGGAAGTGTAATCTTTGATGTTTTCATTTAACTATTCAATGAGTTGTCAAATAGAGGTTTTAAAAAAACGTGAATGTTTTCATTAAACTAGTTGACACACATTATTGCATAGAGGTTTAATTCTTGTGTCTACATTTTATAGACATGTTTGTGATGATACAGATTGTTCTGATATAGTAGTTTAGGCTGTTGACTCATTTCATAACTGATAACAGCCTGTCACAGGGTATTTAGCGGATATTTTATGAGATTATTCAAGACAAAACTATGTTTTTGTTTGTATGTTATAGTCCTACATTAGGGCAAACAGTATCTTTTGAGTCGTTCTTTGTAAGGCTTACTATGTTTACATGCATATCACTGTGAACACATATTGACTTTCACCTGCTGGGGTTCTGGTGTGTTCTGTCAGATCTTAAGTCGATACCTCTGGCAGAGTGGATGCTTTGATATGAGGCTGTGAAGTGTCACCTTGTTAAAGGCATATTCGACAGACGAGAGTTTTGCAAGAACTAGGTCTCTTCAGTATGACTATTTATGTTGTGTGTTTTGAGTTTGTACAGATCCTGTAAATACTGATGCAAGTTTGATGAATGGTTTTGAAATTTAGTTCTGGTCAGTCTTGATAATGTTCAATTAGATTATGATTAGAATATCCTCCAAAGGTAGACAATTTGCATTCTTGTAAATAGTTGTGCCTGATGTTACTCACATTCTAATTTTTGATTTAAAAGAAAGGTCATTTGCAGACTGCGCCCCACCACCAAAAAATGTCACCAGCTGCCACTGGGTTGTGTCGCTGTACTCCAACAGCTGAAATCTGTTGTGGTGACATGAAAGGAACCTTCACAATATTAGCCAA
>NW_007578220.1:287076-288888 GCF_000690725.1 Stegastes partitus
AAAAAAGTCCAGTTTGACATGATACTGAATCACGTTTACAGAAGTTAGTAGTGAAACTGTATTCACCTCTCTTGGTTGAGGATCTTCGTCTCCATCAGCTTTGTGAAAGAGATAATACATGTGGTCAGAGCATTGACAAGAACTGAAAGTCTTTTGGTAGAATGTTCTAATTCAGTGCCCGTTAAGAGTCTATAGGTTTCCATTAATGACCAGGCATCAATTTTCCAGTTTCCATATCTGCCTGGTCGATCGTCAGTCAGTGTGTAACGGTCTTCTACACTCATGGTTTGGTATTAACTTTGGTTTTGGTGTTGCAGTTTGGTACGTTTGTGTCAAATTTTATCTTTCAAAAATGAAAACATTCAAAAGTGTCGAATCGGAACAATTTTTTCACACAAAAGAGATCCTTTATATGAATAAAGGGTCATAGGTCAGTCAGTCATCTGCAGTTAAAAATGGTATTAATACTTGAGGTTTTGCAGAAAATCCATCAACTCTGTTTGTGTAAATGTTAAAATGTTCATGAATTTTGTTCCAGCTGCTCTGCGAGTTCTAAAGACAGATCTGTTAGGTTGTTCCTGATGAACTGAATGACCAGTTATACTTTTTCTACAATCAAATTAAAAACCTTAAGGTCATCATTGACTTATCTGTGGACCACTGATTAATTATCATTATTTTTTTTTTTTTTAATATTTGTTTTTGGCCTTTTCCGCCTTTATTGACAGTGACAGTGAAGATAGACAGAGAAACGTGGGGAGGAGAGTCGGGGAATGACATGCCTCAAATGAGCCACTGGGTGGAATCAAACCCGAGCTGCTGCTTCGGGGACTGTAGCCCCTGTACATGGGTCGCCTGCCCTACCTGCTGAGCTATCCAGGCACCTCATTGATTACTTTTTAAATATAATAAAGCAAGTAAAGGTGCTTTGTTACAATGTGCGACCATGTTAAAAAAATGTACAAATATAACAGATACAGTAGATGTTAAACAGTACCTCTGTGAAGTTTCTTGATTTTTACAAGCAGACCAATGATGACCATCACAAAGAAAACAGTCAGACCACCCAGAATCACAACCATAAGGTTTGTGTTTTCATCAGACTTTTCTGCAACAGAAATGAACAATCAGAGTAAATGTTCTCTTCTGTGGATTGTGATCTCGCTGACATTTGAGGAAGTAAATGAAACTTTACTTTGAGATGTGCAGTCGCTGTCATCGTCAGATTCACTGTCGCCTGAAGTTGAGAAAACAAGAGGTGCAACTGTCAATAAAATTATAAAAATATTTCTCTGTTGTGAGACAATCACTAAAAAAATAACCCCAAAAAGACATCATTTACAGTAAATGTTTCCAGGAGCATATAAATGAACTACTCTGACTTTTAAGCATGAATTTGTGTAAAATCCCCAATAAAACAGTCCAGACTCAGATAAATCCTCTGTTTAAATTTTAAGAAAGACGGCATTTGTCGACCTGATTTCAAATGATCCATACTAAAATCCCTCACAGTGTGGGACACACAATCAAAAAGACATATACCACTTTACAACAGTCTTACCTTGAACCTTTAAATATGTTGGACTGACCAATGTTGGGAGTCCATCTTTGTAACATCCACAGAAGTAGAGTCCAGAGTCAGATACATCCACACTTCTGATCTTCAGAAAGAGGTTTTTGGTGTTGGATGTCATTATAAAGCTCCCATTTTGAAATCCATCACAGAGTAAAGCTTTCCTATCAGAGTCCCGCATGTATGAGATACAGCTGATATTGGATCCACTGGTCATTCTGAACCAGAATACATGAGAG
>NW_007578220.1:290117-292647 GCF_000690725.1 Stegastes partitus
TTTGTTCCAGCTGCTCTGCGAGTTATAAAGACAGATCTGTTAGGTTGTTCCTGATGAACTAAATGGCCAGTTATACTTTCTCTACAATCAAAGTCAAAACTTCAGCTCATTATTGGCATATTTCTGGACCATTGATTACTTTTTTAAATATAATAAAGCCAGTAAAGGCTGCTTTGTTACAAAGTGCTACCGTCATCAAAAATATACTCAAATATAACAGATACAGTAGATTTTAAACAGTACCTCTGTGAAGTTTCTTGATTTTTACAAGCAGACCAATGATGACCATCAGAAGCAGAACAGTCAGACCACCCAGAATCACAACCATCAGGTTTGTATTTTCATCAGACTTTTCTGCAACAGAGATGAACAATCAGAGTAAATGTTCTCTTCTGTGGCTTGTGATCTCACTTACATTTGAGGCAGTAAATGAAACTTTGCTTTGAGACTTGCAGTCGTCGTCACCGTCAGATTCACTGTTGTCTGAAATGAATGGAAATAATGTGCAGCTGTCACTAAAATTCTGAACATATTTTTTTGTCATGAGATGAAGTCAACAAGGAATCGAAAGACATAATTTACTGTAAATCTTCCCTTGATGATATAAGTGTATTACTTTGACTGTTGGGTGTGAATTTGCGTAAAATCCACAATAATACAGTCCAGAATCTGATAAATCTACTGGTCTGATTTTTAAAGAAGACAGTCGCAGTTTTGGAGCTCATTTATGATGATCCATTTTGAAATCCCTTTTAGTGTGGGACACACAATCAAAAAGACACAAACCACTTTACAACAGTCTTACCTTGAACCTTTAAATATGTTGGACTGACCAATGCTGAGAGTCCATCTTTGCAACATCCACAGAAGTAGAGTCCAGAGTCAGATACATCCACACTTTTGATCTTCAGAAAGAGGTTTGTGATGTTTGATGTCATTATAAAGTTCCCATTTTTAAATCCATCACAGAGCGAAGCGTTGCTATCAGAGCTGCTCATAGACGAGATACAGCTGATATTGGGTTCACTGGTCATCCTGAACCAGAAAATGTTAGCGGCCACACTAGTGTAGTTGTTGCACATCAGTGTGACTTCATGAGCAGGCTGAACCTCCACAATGAGAAACTCAGAAACTGAGACAGAGATCCAACCTGAAGGAAACAATGGATTCATGAACTTCTCATTCAGACATTAATCAATTATGTGTATTAATTGATGCATAGAAAGAAAGCCAGCAGCTGTAGTGAGAAAAACAAAAACATGTACTTACTGAAGGTGCAGAGTAAAGCAGCTATGAAGGTAAAGTTCCCCATGGTGTGTACAGTACGACTCCACCACATCAGTGTTTGTAGCTGAACTTTGCTTCAGTAGGAGTGATGTGAACGTTAAGAGGTGGGCTGGACTTATATTTATGCGCCTGCTCAGTCTGACACTGTCAATGCTTCTAAAAAATGTCTACAATTGTTTCTACAAGGAGAACAGTTCAGTGTTTTCATCTTGTTTGGTCGTAGTCTGCACAATGGAGGTAATGTTTCAGCAAGAGATCAGAAGACTGCAAACTAACTGCAGCAGTCTGTTAATGTCCAGACAAAGTAATGAATTGTAATCTTTGATGTTGTTCAATCAGATGTCCAATAGAGGTTTTATTAAAAGTTAATGTATTAATCAAACTAGTTGACACACACATTATTGCATAGAGGTTTAATTCTTCTGTCTACATTTCATATATATTTTTATGATGATACAGATTGTTCTGATGTAGTCGTTGAGGAAGTTGACTGATTCCGTAACTGATAACAGCCTGTCACAGGCTATTTTAGCGGCCAGATACAGATCAGGAGCTTCACTTATGTTGGACCACAACAGGAGGTTTCATTGCATTTACATTTACTTCAACATGAGATCACGTGAGGTGGCGCACTGTTTGCTCACTCTGGTATGACATTTTTTAATAATATTTTTCAATGTATGATGTGCTGTTATTTTCAAATCTTGTTCTGTGCATGCATGACTAAGAGTAGAGAGAAAAATGTTTCTGAAGTTTCTCCTTACAGTATAATGCAACATCAGCTCGGAAAAATGTGTTAGGATTTTAACACGGGACTCCCAGAGGTCCTGTGTCTGTGCTCCAACAGTTCAAATCTGTTCTGGCGACATGAAAGGAACCTTCATAATATCAGGCAGGTGGCTTTAATGTTGTGGCTGATCCATGGATAAAGACAATCACCAGTCTTTTTAAATGAATTGTATTTTTATTCAGACATGCAGCACATTGACATCAACAAATGTCCAAATTCCACAGTGATGTTACGTAGAAGCATCTATACAAATGTACATTTTGAGAAAAGTCAGCCAGTGTTCACTGCTTCAGTTCACACTTTGTTCCTACAAAGCTTTGAGCTAACAGGCCTCTTGATCTCCACCTCAGCTGTCCTCAGACCACACTGTGTTGTCTCTTCCTGTCTCAGCAGTGACGTGTACTCTCTCTCTCCTCCACTGCTGCTCACTCTGACTCTCACTATCAGAGACTG
>NW_007578220.1:293206-304256 GCF_000690725.1 Stegastes partitus
TGTAAGTCTAGACACTGTAATGAAGTGTAATCTTTGATGTTGTTCAATCTGATATAAGATCGAGTTTTTTGAAAAAGTTAATGCATTCATCAAACTAGTTCACGCTCACCTTGTTGCATAGAGGTTTAATTCTTCTGTCAACATTTTATAGACATGTATGTGATGATGCAGATTGTTCTGATATAGTAGTTTAGGCTGTTGACTGATTTCATAACTAACAACAGCCTGTCACAGGCGTTTTAGCGGATATTTTATGAGATGATTAAAGCCCACACTATGTTTTTAGTTGTATGTTGTAGTCCTGTCATTAAGACAAACAGTATCTTTTGAGTCATTCTTTGTAAGGCTTAGTAGGTTTACATGCATATCACTGTGAACACATATTGACCTTCACCTGCTGTGGTTCTGGTGTGCTCTGTGAGATCTTAAGTCGTAACCTCTGGCAGAGTGAATGCTTTTATATGAGGCTGTGAAAGTGTCACCTTGCTACAGGTGTGTTCTACAGGTGAGAGCTGTGCAAGACATTGGTCTGTTAAGTATGACCAGTGATGAGGAACTAGAAACAAGATGTTTACTGATCTTGAGGTGTTCAACACATGTATGAAGAAATCCTCCAAATGAAGTGACTACATTGGTCACCATTGTCACTCCGTTGTCAGGTGACCTGTCATTCACAGTACACCACTGAGCATGTTATCAGGAGCAGGGAGCAGTGTAATGCATACAATCCTGCAGACACAGATCAGGAGCTTCACTTATGTTGGAACACAACAAGAGTTTCCATTTCATTTACATTTACTCATGTGAGGTGGTGCACTGATTGGTCACTTTGGTATGACAGTTTTTAATAACATCCCTCAATTTGTGATGTGGCATCATTTAGAAATCTTGTACAGTGCATGCACGAAAGAGATTAGACAAGAAAATGTTTTTGAAGTCTCTCCGTACATGTATCAGCATCAGTTTCCAAATGTGTTCGAATTTGAACACTGGACTCCCAGAGGTCCTGTGTCTGTACTCCAACTGTTCAAATCTGTTGTTACGACATGAGAGGAACCTTCACAATATCAGGCAGGTGGCTTTAATGTTGTGGCCGATCGGTGTATAGACACAATCATCAGTCTTTTTAAATGAATTGTATTTTTATTCAGACATGCAGCACATTGACATCAACAAATGTCCAAATTCCACAGTGATGTTACATAGAAGCATCTATACAAATGTACATTTTGAGAAAAGTCAGCCAGTGTTCACTGCTTCAGTTCAGACTTTGTTCCTACAAAGCTTTGAGCTAACAGGCCTCTTGATCTCCACCTCAGCTGTCCTCAGACCACACTGTGTTGTCTCTTCCTGTCTCAGCAGTGACGTGTACTCTCTCTCTCCTCCACTGCCTCACTCTGACTCTCACTATCAGAGACTGTGGACACACACAAATGTCTTTATTCCTCCTCCTTCAACACAAATCACATTCTTCAGACAGTAAAGGACCTTCATTGCAATATGGCAGTCTTTTTGACAATCATAGTACTCACAACTCGCTCTGGGCAGCTGATTGAGGGCCTCTGTGATGTTTTCACTGGCCCAAGCAAATGTCCCTGTCATGATATGAAGCCACCTCCATTTTGCTGGTGTCAAACACGCCACAGTTTTAAGCCTGAATGACTACCGCCTACTTGCACTCACCCCCATCATAATGCTTTGCTACGAGAGGCTAGTCTTACCTCGCATGAAACCTATTTCCCCTTCAGTACAGCCACCGACAAAACAGAAACACAGATGATGTCATCTTCTCAAGGCTTCACTTGGCCGCCTCCCACCTGGACATCAACAGCTATGTCAGCATGCTGTTCATCAGCTTCAGCACAGTATTCGACAGCATCACTCGACCATACCATTGACAAGAACAGAGTAAAGAATGTTAAACTGACACATGAAGGTCAGTGTGTTGGTGAATATGTTTCCTGGCTAAAATAGCTTCAGATGCCTTTTTTAAAGTGGACATGAAGATATACAGGATGGTCTCATGTCTCCATAGAAATCTATTAGCTTCACAGTCATTACATGTAGTATACAGATATAAAGTCCTAGATTTGGACTCTTGAGTGTGGACACAATGCTGTTTTTGCAAGGGCATCAATGTTTGCTTTACCCTGTAGTCTAGTGGGTGGGAGGCAAAGCAACATGTCTTTTTATTTATTATATTTCTTAATTCACACCTGTAGCAAACAATTTCACTCACTTTACATCGTAATCTTCAGATTCGACTTAAGTGTACTGTTATGTTTTTTTCCAAAATGTGTTTACAGCTTTCAAGGCTCTCAGTGTTCTCAGTCAGTATTTACTGCTACCTTTCACGTTTTAATTTTAGACACCTTTGATCTGACAGACCTCGTGATCTTCACATTAGACCACACTGCGTTGTCTCTTCCTGTCTCACAGTTGACATGCACATCACTTACTCTTCTCACTGCTGCAGACCAATGTCTAACTCTGACTGGTCGAGACTCCGGTCAGTCATCAGTGATCTTACTGGCTCATCCCACATCAAACCCACAGAAAGAAACGTGGTACTTCAGAAAGAAACAAGAAGTACCACATTAACTTCCCAGCAGCACAAACACAAGAGACGGTTCGTATAACTAAATCTTCTGAGTCACTATGAGTCTTTCTATCTGCTGGTTGCGTGAACAGCATGAGTCGCCACTTTCTTACTGGTGCAGGCCTCCTGCTTCCTATTATTGGTGAATGCACACTCAGCGGTGCATCCATCAAGGCATCACAGTTTGATAACCAAGATGGAAATCGCACAGGTTTTGATATTTGATTTGTACTTTACAGTGACTTCTGTGCAAACGTGGTGTCCAGTAACATGGTTTGAAACATTACTTGAGGCCGACATAGTGTTTAAACGCACGTTTTGTTGAGCATTTCTGTCATTGCGGCAAGACAAGCAACTCACACACAAAAAAACAGAAAAAAAAAAAAACAACGTCCCGCCCCTTTACAAAGAAAGCGCCTCAACTGAAGCAGAGTTCACTGGCGAACATTGCTTTGCTCCAGTCAGACACCATGAAGCACTTGACCTTGATACCAGCTTTATTTCTCTGCAGCTTTGGTGAGTTTTGGCACTAAATTTCTCTCAACTGTATTTAGAACTTTGGTCACTGCAGCCCATGAGGACATAGACTTTTAAAAGTGTTTCAAAAGGAAGCCTTTACGCTCCTTTTGTTTGTGTGAGTGATATGAAACGGTATTGTTTAGTTGATGTCAAGGTTAGGTATACCTCCTTACTGAAACTCAGTCCTGGATCATCAGATAATGAGCTTTACTATAAAAACTGCTTCACTTCTCTGCAGCCTCAGCAAATACTGCTAATGGATTTCTAGCAAAAATGTATTCCATGTCAAACCTGTGGTTAATTTAAAAGACAGCAGCAAGCCTGAATTTAGTAGCTGCTAGAAACTGTTGAGCTGTGTTACCTCTTTTACCTTCACCAGCTCAGAATGTCTTTGCTGTTTGTTTCAGGCTGCCTCTCTCTGTCGGCTACTGAGTCTCAGACGGTGAAGGTCCAGCCTGGTGAAGACGTCACTCTGCTGTGCTCCAACTTTTCCAGTTCTCCTGGTCAGATAATCTGGTTTAGACTATTCAACGGAACCCATCCGCGCTGTATTTCCTCCATTTTCAGTTCTATTCAGCCCGCTTCACTCTGCAGTGGAGTGGAAAATGGCAAACTTGAACTGACATCCAACAGCTCGACTCTCTTTCTCAAAATCAAACATGTGGATTCATCTGACTCTGGGTTTTATTTTTGTGGATATACCATAAAAACACACCCAGTGATTGTCAGCTCAACATATGTACAGGTTCCAGGTAAGAAAGTGTGAATGTCATTTGGATGCTAGCAGAAAACAAAGACACAAGTACTTCTATTCAACAGATAGTAATGAAAAACTGTCAATATGATGTCGCACTAAAGAACTTTAACTGTATTATATCTATAGATGTAGTGGTAAAGCTGATAACAACATGGAAGTCAGCCTGAAGCATTGTTCCTGCCCCCTTTTAGGCGTCATTATGCACATAAATACTGGTCACTGATGGAGTGAGCTTATTTATCTGTTTATTAACAGTTAAGCTTGATTTAATTTCCTATTTTGATTTCAGCCACATATCTACTCTTGAAAGTTAAATAACAGGCTACCTTAATGATCTGTCCTGCAGAAGAATCTGACGGAACACCTCCTAGTAATCTGCTGAGTTTCATCCTGGCTGGTGTGACTGTTCTGCTTATTCTGGTCATCATTGGTCTGATTGTTCAAAACCGAAAACTTAAGACAGGTACTGAGCTTGTCCTAAAAAATGTGAAACTAGTCTACCAAGGACAATGATTAGTTAACTGACTGGTTGTTTTGTGTTATTTCTTTTACTCAGCTGATAAACAAGAACAGAATCCAGAGCAAAGTGAGGTGAATCCAACTTTAACATTTACTTGTATGTATGTATGTATGTCTATATATATACCAATCTGCAAACACCATAGCTTCAACTTGCCCGAGAGTCCTGACCCCTACCAAAAATTTTCACCAGCCGCCACTGCGTACACACATTCTAACATCTTGGAGGTATGCTTTCACCAGGTTTAATGAATGAACACTGTCCATATGGCAATGTTTGTATCGGTCTCAAAAACTTCGTATCAGGATATATCGTGACTGTAACTGTTCTTTTCACAGACTCTTGACCCTGATGACCTGGACTACACCACGGTTGCATTTCAACCAAATGTTAACAGAAGAGAGCCAGGGCCGGAGCCAGTGCCGGAGCCAGAGGTTATTTATTCTGCCACCAGATAGACTCAGGAGGAACTGACTCTGTATCATATGAATGCACTTTGAGGCTTGGCATGGCTGTTTGTTAGAAGAATACACACTGCTGCAGCATCGATACGTTTTTCCAATAAAGATCTGATGTTAACTGATTACTCAGCATTTCCTTTCTAATTGTCAAAATCTTTTTTTATCCAAACAAACATATGAGTAGTGTTTCATCGAGAAGGAGGCAGTAAGGACATTGTTGACTGTCCAGATTATCTTATAGTAAGAGTTAGGTAGTGAGAAGCGAGTGAGGTACACATTTTATTTATTGAAAGGAAGAGACACAAGTGAGGTGAAAAGCATGACACCTGTGGACACTTTTCAAGTAAAATAATCCAAAAGAACACAGGGGAAACAGGCTGACTTTCTACAGTAGCAAAAACAATATAAGTCCCCACGTATGTATAAAAGTTCATCGCATTAGTGCGGATACTGGATATAACTGAGATATAGTGTGCATGTGGTTGATGGTGTGGAAAATGTCTGGTGTGATCAAAAAGTTCTCAGACTGTTCCTATTGCAGTTGCATGGAGCATGTCATGGCAGCTAGCGTGTAACACATGCAAGCAGACGAGCACCTCAGGAGCATGCTTGTTGTTTCTTTAGACTTCACATGGGTGTTTGCTGGGAATTTGTTCCCTAGAGTTGGACTGTCAAGGCACAGTTCTACTGTAACGTCCTGAGGGAGAAGATTTTGTGCAAATGACCTAAACTCTGGCGTGATGGTGTATGAGTGCTCCAACTGCACTGTGCCACAAAGACATAATTGTCACTCTCCACCCATTGTGCTTGCAAGATTTAGGTCTGTGTGACCTCTTTCCGTACTCCAAAATGAAATGTTGGATGCCATTTAAAGTCGTCTGTTTTTCAAATGAACCTGAGATCCATCAAGAAAAACCACAAGAATACATTGTTCATTGTTTTAAAGTAGCGTGAAGGTGAATAAAAATGAATATTAGAGGGAGAGTAGTTCCATTCTTGTACTCACTGAGGCTGCAGATGCCCTAAAACTACTAACAAGGTCAAGTTAAACTCCATATGTACTACAGCTCTAAAAGTTCTTTAAAGAAGGACAGACTATATTAAAAATACAGGCCCAGAAGTAGATCTTGAATACATCTGTGATCATTGACACACAAGTTAGAGAATGTATGATTGTGAAAGTAAATTTAGTGTACCTCTGATTTCCAATGAACCTAACTGCATGAACATGAGGTACAGAACGAGCTATGGTACCAGCAATCAAACCGCAATGGCAGTCATCCTTAAGTGACGCCATGGTCAGTGTGCTACTTGTGTATAACAGATGGACACGTGGTCTGACATGAAAAGAAGCCGGTTTTGTTCGGAGCACATTCTTTGGTCAGATGTTCCTGGGGATCCACACCTCGGAGGACCTGTGCTGGGCCAAAAACACCTCTGGCCTGGTTAAGAAGGCTCACCAGCAACTCTACTTCCTGAGGACACTGAGGAGGAACCACCTGTCCACCGCAATGCTGGTGAACTTCTACTGCTGTGCGATAGAGAGCATCCTCACCAGCTGCATCACTGTCTGGTACAGGAACTGCCCTCTCACTAGGAACTGCCCTCTCACTAGGGCTCTGCAACAGGTGGTGATAACTGCCCAGTGCATCACAAGGACTCCACTCACAGCCAGTGAGGGCACCTTCAGGAAACGCTGCCTGCATTGAGCTCGCAGCATCCTCAAAGACTCCTCTCACCCCAACCATAGACTGTTCAACCTCCTGCCCTCCAGAAGGGGGTTCAGGAGCCTCCGGGCTAAGACCGGAACAGCTTGTATCTCAAAGCTGTCACCTTATTGAACTCTGCCTGCCGTTAACCCCCGTCCCTCACCCTCCTTCACACTCCTCTCCCCTCCTCATCAACCAAAGCAATACCCAGTATCTGCATTAATTATACATTGCACTGTAATTACTGTGTACTGTCACAGATTATGCACTGGTCTTGTTAATATCCACTTCACTGTTGTATTGTCAGTTTTAATGTCCATTGCACATATCCATTTGTAAATATACACCATGCCATATATTCATGTACATAAATAGGTAAATATATATATATATTTTAACCTGCATTTTATACTCTGCACTTTTGCACTTCTGGTTAGATGCTAACTGCGTTTTGTTGCCTTGTACTTTTACATGTGTAATGACAATTAAATTGAATCTAGTCTAATCTCTAAATAAAGGCCTTCAAGTTGAAACAAATGCAGCTTTACTGAGTACATACCAGCTGAGTGGGATGTGGGAGCCCCTGCTGTTGTTTTACTGATGTCTTGAAGATGTACGGCCAAGTTTGGTTTATCTTCGGAACTTTGCGGTATGAATTTGTGATGCAGAGAGCTGAAGGCCAGGCTTCCTCTGGTTGACACCTCACCAATGAAACAAACATCTCACACTGTGCTGATTGTTATCACACAGGGCAGGTAGGACTCAAACTTCTACACAAATGTGGAGGTTTGTATTTTTCCTGCTACAGAGGAAAGGCAGCCAATGTCCACTGCTTCCTTTTGAATTCTGTTACTGTAAAGATTTGGGTTTACAGGCCACATGATTTTTTTTTAAATCTCACTTCACACTCTGTGCTGTTGCTTCCTGTCAAAAATGTGATGTGCACCTCATTTGTGCCTCACTATCACACTTCTGTTTAAAGAAATAGGCTGTGACAGAGAAAAAGAAAGTGCTTAGTGTTATAGATAAAAAAAAACAAAAAACAAACAGTTCACGATGAATTAGCATTGCATCTTTATTGGAAAATTTTCAGCAACAGATGTTCCTCTCACAAACAGTCATGCCAAGCCTCAATGTATATTCACATCATACAGCACCGGTTCAAGTTGTTCTGCCTGAGTCTATCTCGTGGCAGCATATATAACATTTGTCTCCTGCTCTCTTCTTCTAACTTTTGGTCGAAATGTCACTGTAGCGTAATTCTGGTCATCCGAGCCGAGATTCTGTGAGAAGAACATGTACAGTCACAATAAGTCCTGATAGATACGTTTTTGACTTTTACCGATATTGAAATTTGGCCAGTGTTCATTTTTAACATTAAAAGCTGCTTTTTGACAAATTTAATAAGTAAAACATTTTCCAGAAGTAGTTATATGTCATTTCTGTACAGCCATTTCTTTTTAAGTCCAACACACACACACACACGCACACAATAGAAGTATATACTTAATGAATCTGTATCAAACAATACACAGAAGTATACTTTAAAGTTGGATTCACCTCACTTTGCGCTGGATTCGGTTTGTCTTTATTAGCTAAGTGACAGAAATAAGACAAAACAAATGATTAGTTGACTGACTGTCATCTTTGTTAAATTAATTTTTTATTTTTTTAAAATAATTATTGACACAAGGAGCAGCGAAAAACAGATAAAAGTTAGACAGTGTAGTTCTTAAAAAGCACCTGAATGAAGTTTTCTGTTTTGAACAATCAGACCAACGATGACCAGAAAAAGGAGAACAGTGAAACCAGCCAGGATAAAACACATCAGCTTTGCTACGCCGTCGGAGTTTTCTGTAAGAAAGACCTTCAAGGTAAAATCTATTTTTGAGAATTCAAATGTGGCTAAATTTAAAGTGGAAGAAAGTCAAAGTGGCTCTTTTATATTCAAATGGTTCATCTCTACAGTGAAGGGAATCTTTAAGAAAGTCTTACGTTCGGTGTCACAATGAGGTTCGTCGCCGCCTTTAAAAGAAATAATTAGTACAATTACTAACAATAAGTTTGTATTACATTACATTGTAGTCACAACAGCCACTTTGTTGCATACAGGAAGAAAGTTATCATATTGTCTTTGCAGTGTAAGTAGAAAAATAGCCAAACAATAGGAACAAAAAGAAAGTAAAGACTTACCTGCAACTTTTAAATGTGTCACACTGAAAAGTAGGCGCGGACTTTCATAAAATCCACAGAAATACTGTCCAGAATCTGATGAATCCACTTGTTTGATTTTGAGAGAGATAGTAGAGATGTTTGAGCTCATTTCAAATTTTCCACCTTTGAATCCATCATAATATGTAGGCTTGCCGCTAGATCTGATCATGACGGAGATGCAATCGACCGTGGCTCTGTTGTCCAGTCGGAACCAGAATGTTACACACTCAGACTTGGAAATATTGGAGCACCGCAGCGTGACGTCTTCGCCAGGCTTGACCTCCTTGGTCTGAGACTCAGAACCTAAGACAGAGATCCAGCCTGAAACAAACAGCAGGGACAGCAGTAGAGTTACTTGCTTTACAGTAACATTAATACAGTTAAAACAAAGTTAGGAGTAAAGGTGAGTACTTACAGAGGCTGCAGAGGCTTACAGCTGCTATGAAGGTGAAGTTCATCGTTGGGTGCATGACTGACGCTCTGCACTGTACGTGAATGATGTGGGACCCAGGAAGGGGCTTCTAAATACAAAGAGGTGGGGTTTTGTGTCGCTTAACCTTCAGTCGAAGAGAGTTAGTTTTGGTGCTACAAACCTGCTCTCAGACAGTGTTGTTGCATAGTATTGCGTAATGTTCAAAGCAGAATGTATACGATGTGATGAACAGAGACGCATTAAATACCAAAATTCAACTTCATCTTCATTTCCAAAATAATTAGAGAGCAATGGTGGCATTTCAAAGTCAACGCTTCAGAACAATAGTCCATAAACCAATGGATGACGTCATATACAGTCTGTGTGCAACTTACACATCAAATAGAGGTAAATAAAAATGAAACAGAAAGACAAACGGATTCCTTTCATGTGTTTTGTACCTGAACTGCAGTCTTCCTGCTCTATGCTATTGAAGGTTACAGATGTCATGACCTTTGGTTTCGCCATTTATTTCCCGATTTTTATTTTGGAATCCCTTTTCCTCATATGTCGCTTGTGTTTTTACTTCCTCCCTTTGTCTTTTTTTTCCTCCTCTTTTCATTGCTTCCATTAATTTCATCTGTGTCGTACGTCTCCTTGATTAGTTTTCTGTGTCTATGTATTCCCATGTCTGTCCTTGTGATTTGTCAGTTTATCTACCTCACGTCCACCTACCTCATTCTCCTCGTCTGCTTCTGGTTTTACCATTTAGTTTTTTGTACTGGGTTTGCTTACCTCCTGTTTACTTTCCTCATGTTTGCTTCTCCCCTGATATATATTTTTTTAAATCCTGGTTTTGAGTTTTTGTACCCTTTTGACAACATAAGTAATTTGTGTTCTGTGGCACCTGCTGTTGCTCATTGAGACCAGTGGCATTCCAGGATTTCAGCTAACAAAGTCGCTCGGCTCAGTGATGGAGACTGCCTTGAGGAGAAGGCTCACTTTCGCAACCAGTAGGCCTCAAATGACGAGCACACAGAAAAGGCTGGTAAAGAGGTTGACAGGACCAGTAAAAATCTAGTAGGAACAGGGTTCTTTGTGCACAGCAAAGCAAGATGTTGGTGAAACTGGGGATTCTCAGCTCATGGGCAGCAAATTTTCAAAACATCAGTATGGCCTGGCTAAATTTAGAGCCGTTAATTGCGCAAATGTTTTTCAACTAATGTGTTGTCAGTAGCTAAAGGAAGCTGGGCCGATGAGAACTTTTTTTTTTTTTTTTGATGCTCCATTGCCCACTAATGTAGCCATTGTGACCAAGCGTCTATTTTTGGATGGCGACTGTGACAGACTTAAGTTAGCATTAAGGCGGCTCCTTTTCTGTTACACCTACTGAGGCTACGCTGTTCACCAGCTGTGCTTTCTCAGATGAAGACTGGGCTAGTGTTGAGTCAGTGAAGCTGCAAAGGCTAAACGTTGCTGGGTAAGCTTTTCAATTAAAGTGTGTTTTGAGCCAAGCCCTCCAATGTAGGTGTAGATACTTGGGCATGATGGAGGGTCGACTTTGACCCAATGGGCCTCTGGAGTTTGTTGGACCTGTTGGAATGGTTTTTTCGTGAATGCTGCTCTGCATAAATGTGTTTAGATGCTGATATCGGGAATGTGGTGAGCTGAATGTTCTTTTGTGGATGATGTCTACACTATTACAGTGGTTGTGAGTGGGAATAGGGCTGCAACTACTTATGTTGATTATGTTGTCAATTAAGCAATTAACGAGATGTTTGGTTGAGAAGAAATTGTTTCCCACAGCCCAAGATGACCTTTTTTAATGTCTCGTTTTGTCTACAACCAAAGATATTCAG
>NW_007578220.1:306031-353947 GCF_000690725.1 Stegastes partitus
TCCATTTTCAGTTCTATTCAGCCCGCTTCACTCTGCAGTGGAGTGGAAAATGGCAAACTTGAACTGACATCCAACAGCTCGACTCTCTTTCTCAAAATCAAACATGTGGATTCATCTGACTCTGGGTTTTATTTTTGTGGATATACCATAAAAACACACCCAGTGATTGTCAGCTCAACATATGTACAGGTTCCAGGTAAGAAAGTGTGAATGTCATTTGGATGCTAGCAGAAAACAAAGACACAAGTACTTCTATTCAACAGATAGTAATGGAAAACTGTCAATATGATGTAGCACTAAAGAACTTTAGCCCCATTATATCTGTATATGTAGTGGTAGAGCTGATAACAACATGGAAGTCAGCCTGAAGCATTGTTCCTGCCCCCTTTTAGGCGTCATTATGCACATAAATACTGGTCACTGATGGAGTGAGCTTATTTATCTGTTTATTAACAGTTAAGCTTGATTTAATTTCCTATTTTGATTTCAGCCACATATCTACTCTTGAAAGTTAAATAACAGGCTACCTTAATGATCTGTCCTGCAGAAGAATCTGACGGAACACCTCCTAGTAATCTGCTGAGTTTCATCCTGGCTGGTGTGACTGTTCTGCTTATTCTGGTCATCATTGGTCTGATTGTTCAAAACCGAAAACTTAAGACAGGTACTGAGCTTGTCCTAAAAAATGTGAAACTAGTCTACCAAGGACAATGATTAGTTAACTGACTGGTTGTTTTGTGTTATTTCTTTTACTCAGCTGATAAACAAGAACAGAATCCAGAGCAAAGTGAGGTGAATCCAACTTTAACATTTACTTGTATGTATGTATGTATGTCTATATATATACCAATCTGCAAACACCATAGCTTCAACTTGCCCGAGAGTCCTGACCCCCACCAAAAATTTTCACCAGCCGCCACTGCGTACACACATTCTAACATCTTGGAGATATACTTTCACCAGGTTTAATGAATGAACACTGTCCATATGTCAATGTTTGTATCGGCCTCAAAAACTTCGTATCAGGATATATCGTGACTGTAACTGTTCTTTTCACAGACTCTTGACCCTGATGACCTGGACTACACCACGGTTGCATTTCAACCAAATGTTAACAGAAGAGAGCCAGAACCGGAGCCAGTGCCGGAGCCAGAGGTTATTTATTCTGCCACCAGATAGACTCAGGAGGAACTGACTCTGTATCATATGAATGCACTTTGAGGCTTGGCATGGCTGTTTGTTAGAAGAATACACACTGCTGCAGCATCGATACGTTTTTCCAATAAAGATCTGATGTTAACTGATTACTCAGCATTTCCTTTCTAATTGTCAAAATCTTTTTTTATCCAAACAAACATATGAGTAGTGTTTCATCGAGAAGGAGGCAGTAAGGACATTGTTGACTGTCCACATTATCTTATAGTAAGAGTTAGGTAGTGAGAAGCGAGTGAGGTACACATTTTATTTATTGAAAGGAAGAGACACAAGTGAGGTGAAAAGCATGACACCTGTGGACTAACACTTTTCAAGTAAAATAATCCAAAAGAACACAGGGGAAACAGGCTGACTTTCTACAGTAGCAAAAACAATATAAGTCCCCACGTATGTATAAAAGTTCATCGCATTAGTGCGGATACTGGATATAACTGAGATATAGTGTGCATGTGGTTGATGGTGTGGAAAATGTCTGGTGTGATCAAAAAGTTCTCAGACTGTTCCTATTGCAGTTGCATGGAGCATGTCATGGCAGCTAGCGTGTAACACATGCAAGCAGACGAGCACCTCAGGAGCATGCTTGTTGTTTCTTTAGACTTCACATGGGTGTTTGCTGGGAATTTGTTCCCTAGAGTTGGACTGTCAAGGCACAGTTCTACTGTAACGTCCTGAGGGAGAAGATTTTGTGCAAATGACCTAAACTCTGGCGTGATGGTGTATGAGTGCTCCAACTGCACTGTGCCACAAAGACATAATTGTCACTCTCCACCCATTGTGCTTGCAAGATTTAGGTCTGTGTGACCTCTTTCCGTACTCCAAAATGAAATGTTGGATGCCATTTAAAGTCGTCTGTTTTTCAAATGAACCTGAGATCCATCAAGAAAAACCACAAGAATACATTGTTCATTGTTTTAAAGTAGCGTGAAGGTGAATAAAAATGAATATTAGAGGGAGAGTAGTTCCATTCTTGTACTCACTGAGGCTGCAGATGCCCTAAAACTACTAACAAGGTCAAGTTAAACTCCATATGTACTACAGCTCTAAAAGTTCTTTAAAGAAGGACAGACTATATTAAAAATACAGGCCCAGAAGTAGATCTTGAATACATCTGTGATCATTGACACACAAGTTAGAGAATGTATGATTGTGAAAGTAAATTTAGTGTACCTCTGATTTCCAATGAACCTAACTGCATGAACATGAGGTACAGAACGAGCTATGGTACCAGCAATCAAACCGCAATGGCAGTCATCCTTAAGTGACGCCATGGTCAGTGTGCTACTTGTGTATAACAGATGGACACGTGGTCTGACATGAAAAGAAGCCGGTTTTGTTCGGAGCACATTCTTTGGTCAGATGTTCCTGGGGATCCACACCTCGGAGGACCTGTGCTGGGCCAAAAACACCTCTGGCCTGGTTAAGAAGGCTCACCAGCAACTCTACTTCCTGAGGACACTGAGGAGGAACCACCTGTCCACCGCAATGCTGGTGAACTTCTACTGCTGTGCGATAGAGAGCATCCTCACCAGCTGCATCACTGTCTGGTACAGGAACTGCCCTCTCACTAGGAACTGCCCTCTCACTAGGGCTCTGCAACAGGTGGTGATAACTGCCCAGTGCATCACAAGGACTCCACTCACAGCCAGTGAGGGCACCTTCAGGAAACGCTGCCTGCATTGAGCTCGCAGCATCCTCAAAGACTCCTCTCACCCCAACCATAGACTGTTCAACCTCCTGCCCTCCAGAAGGGGGTTCAGGAGCCTCCGGGCTAAGACCGGAACAGCTTGTATCTCAAAGCTGTCACCTTATTGAACTCTGCCTGCCGTTAACCCCCGTCCCTCACCCTCCTTCACACTCCTCTCCCCTCCTCATCAACCAAAGCAATACCCAGTATCTGCATTAATTATACATTGCACTGTAATTACTGTGTACTGTCACAGATTATGCACTGGTCTTGTTAATATCCACTTCACTGTTGTATTGTCAGTTTTAATGTCCATTGCACATATCCATTTGTAAATATACACCATGCCATATATTCATGTACATAAATAGGTAAATATATATATATATTTTAACCTGCATTTTATACTCTGCACTTTTGCACTTCTGGTTAGATGCTAACTGCGTTTTGTTGCCTTGTACTTTTACATGTGTAATGACAATTAAATTGAATCTAGTCTAATCTCTAAATAAAGGCCTTCAAGTTGAAACAAATGCAGCTTTACTGAGTACATACCAGCTGAGTGGGATGTGGGAGCCCCTGCTGTTGTTTTACTGATGTCTTGAAGATGTACGGCCAAGTTTGGTTTATCTTCGGAACTTTGCGGTATGAATTTGTGATGCAGAGAGCTGAAGGCCAGGCTTCCTCTGGTTGACACCTCACCAATGAAACAAACATCTCACACTGTGCTGATTGTTATCACACAGGGCAGGTAGGACTCAAACTTCTACACAAATGTGGAGGTTTGTATTTTTCCTGCTACAGAGGAAAGGCAGCCAATGTCCACTGCTTCCTTTTGAATTCTGTTACTGTAAAGATTTGGGTTTACAGGCCACATGATTTTTTTTTAAATCTCACTTCACACTCTGTGCTGTTGCTTCCTGTCAAAAATGTGATGTGCACCTCATTTGTGCCTCACTATCACACTTCTGTTTAAAGAAATAGGCTGTGACAGAGAAAAAGAAAGTGCTTAGTGTTATAGATAAAAAAAAACAAAAAACAAACAGTTCACGATGAATTAGCATTGCATCTTTATTGGAAAATTTTCAGCAACAGATGTTCCTCTCACAAACAGTCATGCCAAGCCTCAATGTATATTCACATCATACAGCACCGGTTCAAGTTGTTCTGCCTGAGTCTATCTCGTGGCAGCATATATAACATTTGTCTCCTGCTCTCTTCTTCTAACTTTTGGTCGAAATGTCACTGTAGCGTAATTCTGGTCATCCGAGCCGAGATTCTGTGAGAAGAACATGTACAGTCACAATAAGTCCTGATAGATACGTTTTTGACTTTTACCGATATTGAAATTTGGCCAGTGTTCATTTTTAACATTAAAAGCTGCTTTTTGACAAATTTAATAAGTAAAACATTTTCCAGAAGTAGTTATATGTCATTTCTGTACAGCCATTTCTTTTTAAGTCCAACACACACACACACACGCACACAATAGAAGTATATACTTAATGAATCTGTATCAAACAATACACAGAAGTATACTTTAAAGTTGGATTCACCTCACTTTGCGCTGGATTCGGTTCGTCTTTATTAGCTAAGTGACAGAAATAAGACAAAACAAATGGTTAGTTAACTGACTGTCATCTTTGTTAAATTTGTTTCGCATTTTTTATTTTTTTTTTAAATGATTATTGACACGAGGAGCATTAAAAACAGATAAAAGTTAGACAGTTTAGTTCTTAAAAAGTACCTGAATGAAGTTTTCTGTTTTGAACAATCAGACCAACGATGACCAGAAAAAGGAGAACAGTGAAACCAGCCAGGATAAAACACATCAGCTTTGCTACGCCGTCGGAGTTTTCTGTAAGAAAGACCTTCAAGGTAAAATCTATTTTTGAGAATTCAAATGTGGCTAAATTTAAAGTGGAAGAAAGTCAAAGTGGCTCTTTTATATTCAAATGGTTCATCTCTACAGTGAAGGGAATCTTTAAGAAAGTCTTACGTTCGGTGTCACAATGAGGTTCGTCGCCGCCTTTAAAAGAAATAATTAGTACAATTACTAACAATAAGTTTGTATTACATTACATTGTAGTCACAACAGCCACTTTGTTGCATACAGGAAGAAAGTTATCATATTGTCTTTGCAGTGTAAGTAGAAAAATAGCCAAACAATAGGAACAAAAAGAAAGTAAAGACTTACCTGCAACTTTTAAATGTGTCACACTGAAAAGTAGGCGCGGACTTTCATAAAATCCACAGAAATACTGTCCAGAATCTGATGAATCCACTTGTTTGATTTTGAGAGAGATAGTAGAGATGTTTGAGCTCATTTCAAATTTTCCACCTTTGAATCCATCATAATATGTAGGCTTGCCGCTAGATCTGATCATGACGGAGATGCAATCGACCGTGGCTCTGTTGTCCAGTCGGAACCAGAATGTTACACACTCAGACTTGGAAATATTGGAGCACCGCAGCGTGACGTCTTCGCCAGGCTTGACCTCCTTGGTCTGAGACTCAGAACCTAAGACAGAGATCCAGCCTGAAACAAACAGCAGGGACAGCAGTAGAGTTACTTGCTTTACAGTAACATTAATACAGTTAAAACAAAGTTAGGAGTAAAGGTGAGTACTTACAGAGGCTGCAGAGGCTTACAGCTGCTATGAAGGTGAAGTTCATCGTTGGGTGCATGACTGACGCTCTGCACTGTACGTGAATGATGTGGGACCCAGGAAGGGGCTTCTAAATACAAAGAGGTGGGGTTTTGTGTCGCTTCACCTTCAGTCGAAGAGAGTTAGTTTTGGTGCTACAAACCTGCTCTCAGACAGTGTTGTTGCATAGTATTGCGTAATGTTCAAAGCAGAATGTATACGATGTGATGAACAGAGACGCATTAAATACCAAAATTCAACTTCATCTTCATTTCCAAAATAGTTAGAGAGCAATGGTGACATTTCAAAGTCAACGCTTCAGAACAATAGTCCATAAACCAATGGATGACGTCATATACAGTCTGTGTGCAACTTACACATCAAATAGAGGTAAATAAAAATGAAACAGAAAGACAAACGGATTCCTTTCATGTGTTTTGTACCTGAACTGCAGTCTTCCTGCTCTATGCTATTGAAGGTTACAGATGTCATGACCTTTGGTTTCGCCATTTATTTCCCGATTTTTATTTTGGAATCCCTTTTCCTCATATGTCGCTTGTGTTTTTACTTCCTCCCTTTGTCTTTTTTTTCCTCCTCTTTTCATTGCTTCCATTAATTTCATCTGTGTCGTACGTCTCCTTGATTAGTTTTCTGTGTCTATGTATTCCCATGTCTGTCCTTGTGATTTGTCAGTTTATCTACCTCACGTCCACCTGCCTGATTCTCCTCGTCTGCTTCTTGTTTTTCCATTTAGGTTTTTGTACTGGGTTTGCTTACCTCCTGTTTACTTTCCTCATCTTTGCTTCTCCCCTGATATATATTTTTTTAAATCCTGGTTTTGAGTTTTTGTACCCTTTTGACAACATAAGTAATTTGTGTTCTGTGGCACCTGCTGTTGCTCATTGAGACCAGTGGCATTCCAGGATTTCAGCTAACAAAGTCGCTCGGCTCAGTGATGGAGACTGCCTTGAGGAGAAGGCTCACTTTCGCAACCAGTAGGCCTCAAATGACGAGCACACAGAAAAGGCTGGTAAAGAGGTTGACAGGACCAGTAAAAATCTAGTAGGAACAGGGTTCTTTGTGCACAGCAAAGCAAGATGTTGGTGAAACTGGGGATTCTCAGCTCATGGGCAGCAAATTTTCAAAACATCAGTATGGCCTGGCTAAATTTAGAGCCGTTAATTGCGCAAATGTTTTTCTACTAATGTGTTGTCAGTAGCTAAAGGAAGCTGGGCCGATGAGAACTTTTTTTTTTTTTTTTGATGCTCCATTGCCCACTAATGCAGCCACTGTGACCAAGCGTCTATTTTTGGATGGCGACTGTGACAGACTTAAGTTAGCATTAAGGCGGCTCCTTTTCTGTTACACCTACTGAGGCTACGCTGTTCACCAGCTGTGCTTTCTCAGATGAAGACTGGGCTAGTGTTGAGTCAGTGAAGCTGCAAAGGCTAAACGTTGCTGGGTAAGCTTTTCAATTAAAGTACATTTTGAGCCAAGCCCTCCAATGTAGGTGTAGATACTTGGGCATGATGGAGGGTCGACTTTGACCCAATGGGCCTCTGGAGTTTGTTGGACCTGTTGGAATGGTTTTTTCGTGAATGCTGCTCTGCATAAATGTGTTTAGATGCTGATATCGGGGATGTGGTGAGCTGAATGTTCTTTTGTGGATGATGTCTACACTATTACAGTGGTTGTGAGTGGGAATAGGGCTGCAACTACTTATGTTGATTATGTTGTCAATTAAGCAATTAACGAGATGTTTGGTTGAGAAGAAATTGTTTCCCACAGCCCAAGATGACCTTGTTTAATGTCTCGTTTTGTCTACAACCAAAGATATTCAGATTACTATCACAGAGCTGTAAAGAAGCCACAAAATATTCAAACTGAAGATGCTCTATTCAGAGAATTTAGACTTAGTCCTTTAAAAACATACTTAAAATAGTTCATTTAAGATGTGTTAAATGACTAATAATAGTTTGGAGCAGTCCTGTTTCTTTTGGCGTCCATATTGGCAGTGGATTGATTGACCTGCTGTGATGTTCAGACAGAGGTGCCCTTTGTAGACACTTGCTGCTAACCCCTATACAGGCATGACTGAATCAAATTGTGTTTAAAATCGGTAACTGCATCCCAAATTCCATTGTGGCTTAATTGTTATTACCTGGATTGGTTTGTTGATTACACACGTTCTCCACTCCTGATGCTGATGAAGGCTTCATTCACTGTTTAACTTTCAGACTCTCAGTACGACTTCATATCTGAAGACTCTTACACATTGTTCTCGAATGTGAAATCAAAAAGCACCAAGTGTAGTCGTTAAACTGTCTCAGAGGAGGTTGATATAGTCTGCTAATCTTTCAAGTTGTAGCTTTCTTGATCTTTGCACTTGCTATGCCTTTGAATGTGTGGTTTTGGTGAAAACCAGTCTTCCTGTGGTTGAGACTTTTCTGTTGCTATTGTTGCCTGCTGGTTAGCTTCTAAACTTGTCAAGAATAGAAAACACAGATTGTGTTTTTTTTTTTTCTTTCAATTTGTGACCAAGATGATGGCTTGTGTTCACGCTTTTTACTTCAGGTGTTTCCATCTTAGTTGTGTTATCAGACACACTGCTGTCTCTTCCTGTCAAGTCCTGTGTACCTCCCTCACTCCTCCTCTATTTCAAGGTCAACATTCATCAGTGTCCCAAAAACAAATGAAGAAAAAAAAAAGAAGCAACAACAAACCGCATCTTTAAAAGGAAAAAGTATATTTTGCAGAAATAGTGTAACATTATTACAAGATCACACCTTGACAAGATGAGTGCCACTGAAAACATTAATTTCGCCATTGGATGCATTTGAAGTAGACCCCATCCAGGAGTGGTAGGAATAGCAAGATTACATTGGTGAAAATAACAACACAATATATCACACTGAATAAAAATAAGCATGCACTCTGAACGTGTCAGCTTTCATATCCAAATTAACTCTCTGCTTACTTTTACGTACAAGTCATGATGGCAATCTCACCAGCTCGAACCTAGTGAGATTTGCGTATTACTTTGAACATAGCTGAACTGCACAGAGTCACGCTAACAGATGGACAAACAAGTGACGAATTTCTGAGAGAGAGTTGCATTTCCGCATGTAGCACACCAGGCTAACTTCATTAATTACTTATCGGTCTCAGTCATCAGATGTAGATTCATGCGGCTTTCTGCTCCCCTTTCACTACCTGTGTGTTGCCATTTTCAAAATCCCTTCGCTGTGGCCAACTGCTGCTAAGCAGCAACCTACAGGCTAAAAATGGCAAGTTCTGCCAAGGAATCGAGTTGTGCATTAAGACAAGCCATCTTGCTTCTTTTGGTGGAGTAGCCATTTTAATGATTGCACTTCCTGCATGCAAATTTGCCATCAAAACAATTTGCAGGGACGTTATCGTCACATCCTGGACTAGGTACTGCCCAAGATGACTGTTGCTGGTGTGAAATAAATACAAACAAATCAGAATATTTTTTTGACCCTATAGCAGGATAATATGTGGTACAGCTAGACCGTTCTTCAGTGCTGTCACAGAACAGTGGAGATAGGTTCAGATATGCAACACACATTCATACTTCCAATTATTAGTTCATAAATGACCCCAACATGGAGATAAAATTGGTTGGGATCTTACATCAGGCGTCGCTGTGGCCTTTCCTCAACTTCTGATGGATGTCACACAGATCTGTCAGATGCAGCTGAATCATTTGTCACATAGTGAATTTAGATGTAGAATTTTGCTTATTAGTGCATTATTATGTCATTTGGTGTCCTGTCACATGTTGGGCGAATGTCAGATCTTGTCACTGTCTGAATAAAATGCTAAACAATGTTGATGTGACCAATGTCTGATTGGCAGATCGCCGTCACTTTAACAGATCGATGAAGGCAGCAGTGTTACATATGCTATATCTTCCCCTTGTTGCAGCATAAATAAGCGCGTTTCCTCTTCTTTCCTGCCTTTTGGATGGAACATCAGCGCTGCAACTTTCAGGTCAGACTCCAGTTTCTGCAAATGAGAGCCAAACAGTTTTCACAGAGTCGACCTTATCAGAAACAATCCAATCATCAAGTTCTGAATCAAAGTGATGGAACTGACTTATACATTCAATCCACACCAAATCTTAAAAGCGGATTCACCCACAGTATTGTCTTCATGGATTTTCTTCAACACATTTCACCTGGTGTTTTGTCTTTACCTTTTACTTTTGGTATACAAAAGATCCAAAAGGATGAATAAGGAAACATACAGTACCTGTCCTGAACCTCCTTTTGACGACAACGCCAATGATGATCTTGTTGAGAACAACAGTCACGCCGCTCAGGATCACGCTCATCAGGCTCACTGATTCACCAGACTCCTCTACAGAAGCAGTGTCACTACCTTTACAAATGATGATGACAGCAACATTATTCGGTTTTATTTATCTGATGTAGAAAATTCCTTTACAAGCTAACAACGTGGAAACAAGATACTTCACACATTCTTACCTTGAACCTGTACATATGCTGAGCTGACAATCACTGGGTGTGTTCTTATGGTATATCCACAAAAATAAAACCCAGAGTCAGATGAATCCACATGTTTGAGTTTGAGAAAGAGAGTCGAGCTGTTGGATGTCAGTTCAAATTTGTCATTTTCCACTCCACTGCAGAGTGAAGCGGGCTGAATAGAACTGAAAATGGATGAAATACAGCGCGGATGGGTTCCGTTGAATAGTCTAAACCAGATTATCTGAGTAGGAGAACTGGAGAAGTTGGAGCACAGCAGAGTGACGTCTTCACCAGGCTGGACCTTCACCGTCTGAGACTCAGTAGCCGACAGAGAGAGGCAGCCTGAAACAAACAGCAAAGACAACAGTTTTAGTAGCTTGGACATAATTTAGAGTACACTTTTTGGTAGAAATTCAGAACCAATACTTACTGAGGCTGCAGAGAAGTAAAGCGGTTCCAACGGTACACCACATCATCGTGTATATGAAAACCTTTTGTTCCAGTGCAAAGCTTTCGGTAAAGAGGAGGGCTTTATTTTCTATGTTTAGTCTGTCGCTCTTCACCTTCACCACATAACTTACCATATCATGCAGAGATTGTGTTCTGTTTTCAGGGAAGCACTAAGACAGGTAAAGGCTTGAGGTGCACCTTTTCTGCCTTTTTGCCATCATTGCAGCATGCATGATGCTAATTAAGGAGATTAGACGATCTGGATGTGAGTTGCAGTGATGCAATGCAAAGATGTTGGATTTGAAATTTGCACCTAAGATGTGTTACTGATAATAAATGAACCAAATCTTCCTGCGGTGGTGTGCATGTCCCGCTGTCAGTCCTAAATATGCTAAGAAGACACTATCTTTTGGCCGTGCAGTTATATTGCCGTATACGACATTTTATTTCTGCAAGCAGGGTGCTGATATACTACATTGAAAGATAAAGACATGAATTGAGCTTGGGAAGAAGGTAAAGGTTTAAAAAGAAACGACCTCAGTGCTGATGAGACTGATACGATTTGCAGATTGTAAAAGAAAGAAGCGTTGGTGTGAAAGTTGTGCAGCTTTTGTTGCATGTGGTTTTATTGCAGAGAGCTAAAGGCTAGTCTCTCTGTGGTTTTTGTTTTTTTGTTTTGGCTGATACACAGCGTTGTCACCACAGTGGAAAATTTCTGGGGGAGGGGGCACAAAAGTTGTGGCTTGTGTGCATGCAAACATAGTCGAGAAAAAAAAAAAGAAGAAAGCTTTGTATTTTTAATAAGCAGGTTCACTTTGTTAGGATAAAATAAGATTAAAACAATAATATTCAGTAAATTCAGGAATATTAAGTCTAATGAAAATACAGTATTTGCTATAGTAAACCTTGACTGCTTGTGTTTTGTAGTAAGGCTGCCGTAGAATCCAGGCGTTCTATGAGTTCTGGTTATCAGGAGACTTTGTTTTTTCTTGTTGTTCATTATTACCGACAATTTTTTTAAAAACAGGAAGTCGATTGTCGCCAGGCCTGACGTCTTCCTGTGGTGAGGACCTTTGTTCTAACACATACAGTCAATGTTTGACACCACAAGTTGTTCCATTATAGTTTTTTAAAAGTACATACAAGCTAAAGGTTGATTTCATTTAGTCAAAATCAGGTCTTCTCACTGCTTCTTTTTCTGCTTCTCTGTACAGCTCGACTGACGGTGGAGGCATTTCAGTTGTGCTCAGACCACACTGTGCTGCCTCTTCCTGTGAAATGATGTGAATCTCATTCACACCTCCTCCTCCTGGCAGACGATTCGACCGCCCCTGTGAGCACGTTTGACGCTCGCAAGTAGGAAGTTAATGAGGACAGACACAAAGCAATGCCAGTTGTCTATGGCTATAGTAGCTTTATTACAAAGAAATGATTTCGTCATCACCCATATAGCAAAGCATGCCTATCTGCTGGCAGTGTAAATGACACGAGTTTCCACTTCTCTGTCTGATGCAGGCCTTCTGTTTCTCACTGCTCTTGTCACCAGCGCTGCAGAGTTCAGGTCATAGGAGTCCAAATTCTGTAAATGAAGTACTTTGAATCAAAAAACACTGAAAACATCACAGACTGTACTTGTCCTACTTCTGTTTGTTACAGTCTGATACTGTATGGGAGACAATCAGTCATAGCCAAACTTCTGTGAAGCCCAGGAAAGGCCTGAAGGCCACCAGGTTCTTTTGACAAATTCATATTTGGTCAACCTGGCCTCTGTTTAAGGGCAGTGCACAGCAGCTTGCACTGAACAGTTCAGACGCTTAACCTGTCACTGTCTCCTATGCAGGATGACACGACATGGCAACAAAAAAATGTTAACCCTCTAAACCCCAAAACTTTAAAAAACATCACTTATATGATACCATTTATCAGAGTTAGAAATTGTAGGAAGACATAAAATCATTGACTTTTTAACTGTCCAAAGCTCCATAAACTCATGATGTGAGATGTTGGGTTCCATCAGCTAAATCTAAGCTCAAAATGGTGATATTTCATCAGCATCACTTTATTCGCTCATCTCATGCTTTCAGGACTTAAAGGATCTTCTGCTAATGTGTTGGCGTCTGATACTAAAAGACACCTTCAGGTGTCTCATGGAGTCCATGTCTTGAAGTGTCAGAACTGTTTTTGGACTTATGCAGTATTTGGGAGGTGGTTTCAATGTTGTTGCTGACTGGTGCAAAGTCATGGCAAGTGGGGTGATTTAAAGGTCAGATAAGACTGAGATACGCTTAAAAGAAGTGTAAAGTAGTTCAATATGCGTTCACTACATCGACTCTAGTCTTTCAAACAGCAATGGAAACAAGATGAACGTGATAAACTACTTGTTCATAGCAACAGAAAGGACTGCCTCATATGTCGGATGCTAAGGAAACAGTTCTCATGGTCTCTGATGTTTGTGGTCTGTGGTGGAGACTATTTTTGACAAATACGTTTGTCACCTCGTGCATGAGTGTATTCTATATATATACTTTGTACATTTTAAATGTCTAAATAGAGCAGCTGCTTTAATTTCATGACAGTTACAGTGTTTTGATGCTGTCCAACAGAGCTTTTAACTTTCAAGGCCTTTTGGTTTTCACCTCTCTTGTGCTCAGACCACACTTTGCCGTCTCTTCCTGTCAAACGCTGATGTACATTTCACTCCTCCCACTGCAGACCACTTTGCTCTGTCCGTGAGAGCGTTTCACACTCATCTCTACCTTCTGTGACTCCTCCTCTATCACAATGAGTTTTCTTTCTCCTCTCAGACAACAAGCAGACGTAACAGGAGAGACAAAGACTTTGACCACAGCACAGACAGAAAACAAGCTCAAATATGTTCAGCCTGAATACAGAAACTTTATTTTTTGCTCGGACTCATTTCACCCCACACACACACACACACACACACACACACACGAATACATCAGCAGGTGAATATGAAAAAGCCTGAGTTGAACTCTGAGCTGCAGTTCCAGGTGCGTCCTCAGTTTATCTGGTGGCGGCATACACAACATGAGGCTCCACTGCTCTGACAGGTGCAGGCCTGCGGCTTCTTTTCGATCTTGCCTGGAAAGTTACAGCTGCATAGTTCACGTCATCTGACCTCAGATTCTGAAAAGTAGAATATTTAGAGTCACACACTGTATCACACACACTGGAGCTTTGCCACAAATCTGTGCGGCTTTGAGTCGTAATCATAGTTTGGTTAATTTTGTCACGGTGAAAAGCAAAACCTGAATATTTAGATACCATATTAAAATATATGGTAGAGACGCTGAGTTATGATTGTATAACAGAACCAGTATTGCTATAACTTACAGTGGTTGCACTGGATTTTTAAAAAATCACTTATTTGCTGCTATTTACTGTTTTCAGCTGTACTTTGGAAACTTTATGCAACTAGCTGGTATGGTCGTAACAGCACAGGAAAAAGTCTCAATTTTCTAAAGTAAAATCAATCCTTTGGAAGTACAGCTGTTGGATTTTGTTTACATTACTGTTAGCAAAATCACCAATATTTGAACTGCCAGTACCACATTTGAGACTGGACAATAGTTTTGAAATCTGATTGAAGGTCTCTTTTTAGGGTTGAAGAGGTGAGAGATTATAACTCTCTGCTTGCCTGAAGTTGCTGTTTGACAATTCTACGATTTCATTTGACAGACGCTTTTATCCAAAGCGAAGTACATCTAAGCGCAGATTCAACACAAGCAAGGATTGTTTTCGGTTTGTCAAGTGCCAAGGTGTTCAGTGGCGAGCTGGGTCTTTAGTCTTTTCTTAAAGACTGAGAGGGAGTCAGCAGATTGAACAGAGTTTGGTAGCTTGTTCCACCAGTGAGGAACCACAGAGGAGAAGAGTCTAGCTATTGACCTCTGGCCCTGTTGCAGTGGTATCAGGTGGTTTTTGTTGGTCGAGTGTAGTGAGCGGGAGGGAGTGTAGGTCTGAATGAGAGCGTTCAGGTAGGAGGGAACTGTTCTCGTTGTGGTTTTGTAAGCAAGTGTCAGGGTTTTGAATTTGAGTCGCGCAGCAACTGGAAGCCAGTGAAGCGATCTGAACAGCGGGGTGACATGTGCTGTTTTTGGCTGGTTGAAAACCAGACGTGCTGCTGCATTCTGGATTATCTGCAGAGGTTTGACCATGGATGCAGGGAGGCCTGCCAGTAAGGAGCTGCAGTAGTCAATGCGTGATATTATGAGAGCCGTACCAGGAGTTGTGCTGCAGATTCAGACAGGAAAGGTCTGATCTTCCTGGTGTTGTACAGGGCGAATCGACATAACCGAGCAACAGAGGCCACATGAACCTCGAAGGTTCGTTGGTCATCAATCATGACACCCAAGTTTGTGGCAGATTTTGTTGGTTTGAGTTGTGTTGAATCAAGCTGGATGTTGATTTCTTGTTGTAGAGAGGGACTAGCTGGGATGACAAGGAGCTCAGTCTTAGACAGGTTGAGTTGAAGGTGGCGTTTTTTTCATCCATGCTGAGATGTCTGCAAGACATGATGAGATCCGGGCAGAGACCGTGTGGTCGTCAGAGGGGACTGACAGGAAGAGCTGGGTATCATCAGCATAGCAATGGTATGCGAAACCATGGGCCTAGATTATTGCACCAAGTGAGGTTGTGTAAATTGAGAAGAGAAGGGGACCAAGCACTGACCCTTGAGGAACCCCTGTGGATAGGTTGTGTGATTCGGACACTTCTCCCCACCAGGATACTCTGAAGTATCTTGCTGAGAGGTATGACACAAACCAGCTGAGGGCAGATCCTGAGATGCCAAGCTGAGTCAGTGTGTGGAGAGAAGGATGTGATAGTTAACCGTGTCAAAGGCAGCTGACAGATCTAGCAGCAATAGAGCTAAAGACTGTCCAGCAGCTCTAGCAGAACGCACTGATTCTGTTTCAGATAGATGTGCAGTCCCAGTAGAGTGACCCCGTTTAAAACCAGACTGATATGGGTCATACAGATTGTTGTCACAGAGGAAAGTAGAGACTAGATTGAAGACAGTTTGCTCAAGTATTTTAGACAGGAAGGGCAGTAGTGGAACCGGTCTGTAATTTTCAACCTAGGCTGGGTCGAGTGTAGTTTTTTTAAGTATTGGAGTGACTGGAGCTTGCTTAAATGTAGCAGGGAACACACCCGTAGCAAGTGAGGAGTTGATGATATGTGTTATTGCAGGGTTAAGTGCTGACGCCACAGGAAGAGGTTAATATAACAAACGATGTACAAAAGTTTAAAAAAAAGGGTTTACCTCACTTTTTTCTGCCTGTGATCCTCCATTCACAGCTAAACAGCAAACACAAAAGTCTGATTACTGACAGTACTCTTATCTTTGGACTTCTCAGTTTGGAATGTGCAACAGGTTCTAAACCATCTGTACCTTTCTGAAGCTTCCAGATTTGTACAGCCAGCACAATGACTACTATGGTGAGCCCAGCAGTCACACCACCCAGGATCACGCTCATTAAGTGTGTCGTTCTGTCAGGTTTGTCTACGACAAGAACATATATTAAACTGTAAAGTTAAGCTTTAGATATGTGGTTTATAATGACATTACTACAATAAAATGTACAATTTAAGATCCCTACTGACAGTCTGATGATCCCCTTCATCATTGGATTCATTATTTCCTGTAAAGAAACATCAGCATTATATTATTTCATATGAATTTACCCTCTGAAACCTGCTGGCAGAGTTTAAAGGCATGTTTTCTTATTCAAAAAATGACACAAATTAGACCATTTATCAACCAGAAAGCATAAGAATTTCATGATTTTTAACTTTTTCACAGTCTCTCAACATATCATGTGTGACGCCTTGTTCTGTTACATGAAACTAACTGCTATATCTAAGCTTAACACTGGGCTATTTCCACAAAATCAATATATTCCACGTCTCATTCGGACAAATTGTTAGACATAAACAGTTTTTGCTGTGTTACTCAGTGCAATCAAGAAGCCTGAAGTTGACTCAGCTGGGACCAACAGTCAATATATTGTGTGACTTTCTGGCTTTTGACTGTGTTCGAACAGAGCAGAGAGGAGATGAAGAGAGAGATTAGAAAGAAAGTAAAACATAGCAGATCAAAAGAAAAAAAAAGCTGCATTTCTCATAAAGAGTATACAGAGGAGCAAGTTTTTAAAAGATACATTCAACATTCAAAGATTCTACATTTGCAAAAAAAATGTCTATAGTATGTAGAGCCACTATTTTCTTTCCAGTATTGCAGTATTGGCAACACCTGTAGCTACTTGGAAAAACATTCTACAAATTTATTAGACCACCACCGAATGTGAGGTTAATGCAACTAGCTTTTGTTGTGCACTTTCCATTGAGTTGCAGGACTTTATATTGCATTGAAAAATGAGTCCTCAGTCAGCAAAAATGTGATGGGAACAGAGCTGTTCTCACGCTACTGTGATAGTAAATTAAAGACATGCTTTTTATGTATTAATTAAAATATAAATTGACAGAGAACTTTATCTTACCTTGAATCTTTAGCTCAACTGAAGTGGAAATGACTGTGTGGTAATTTATGTAAAATCCACAGAAATACAGCCCGATGTCTGATACATCCACTCGCTTGATCTTAAGAAAGAAAGTGGTGACGTTGGAACTCATTTCAAATTTTCCATTTTGAAATCCATCACAGTATGAAACATTGGCGTCAGCAAGAAACATAGAGGAGATGCAGCTGGGCTTTGTTCTGTTGACCACTCGGAACCACTCTGTGGGAGTTATAGTGGTGGAAATCTTGGAGCACATCAGTGTGACGTCTTCACCAGACTGGACCTTCACAGTGTGAGACTCAGAGATGCAGCCTGAAACATAGAGCAGAGAGAACGTGAGCGTTACTGTAGTTATCATCAATTAATTGTGTTAGTTCACTTTCTAATCAGCAATTTTGATTTCTAGTTGTTTTGTTGCTGAGAATGACGAGGTTCCAGTACTTACTGAGGCTGCCAAGAAGAAACAAAGCTGGTTGCAACATAACGATCCTCATTGTGCAGGTATTGGTGTCACTGCAAGGATAGTTTGCATTACCCAGCCCCTATAAAGAGGTTTAGGTGGGCGGAGTGTAATCTGTTTTTCATCCTGCTGTGCGCAATACAATGTCTTTGCTTGTAGCACCAGTACCTTAAACATTAAAATATGGCTCAGTAGAAAAGTTCTGTGTTAGGAGCCCTGATATCTTATGTCATATCTGCATTAAGTGCATTTTGAAATAAAGATTATCAAAAAAGACTTGCAGATGCATGAAGAGCAACTCTTCGGCAACTCCTGCAAGTGTCCTCATCTCATCCCTCGTGGTCTGGTATGATGAGTAAGATGTAAAAACGAGACAAAGTGAATTTTTTGGGGGATTTTTTATTTTTTTTAAACTTCATGCTACTTTGTAAGGATACTGTTTGGATTATTTCCAAAGGTGTTCCATGATCTTTTCCTAAGGAACTGTGTGCAAAATGTGCATTTAAAAACCTTTTTTGGGCCTTGTTGGTGCACATAGCTGTCCTGGTGACGTTATCTCTTATTTTTAAACCTTTACAATTGCTTTTCCATTTGCATGTAAAGCAGATGTGGACCCTTGAGTTCTGGTTCCATGTAGCTGGTTACATAACAACAGTCAAAAAGGTCCGTACGTGGTTTTTATTTCTCAAGTTAGAAGATATAAATCTGTAACACATTATAGTTGGTTAGCCTTTGCTGGACTCAGATGATCCTTAATGAATATTTAAAACCTGCATTGTTAATATCTTAATAAAAAGATGGAAAATGTTGTTATTGTGGCCACTCTTTTCTGTCAGGAAGCCCCATGATACATCATGGATATACTGTATATCAGCTAAGAAGGCTCTGTAGGAACTGTGTGCCATTATTTCCATGTGAGTCCATAGAGGAGCAACTTTGTGGAATCAGTCTTCTTCAAGATGTTGAGTCATGATGCATGCTTCTGAGATTATGTATACTGTTGTGTGCAGTAAAAATCAGCAGGATCGTATCTAAGCTGAAATAGGGCAACAGGCAGGTTAGATCCTGGACAGGTCGCCAGTCCAGGGTGAACACAGAGAGACGCATAGCCATGCACACTCACACTTGATTTAGAAACTTGTTAAAACCAGTTAATCGGCTATTCGGCTATTCTGGTCCAGCCCTAAACTTAAGCATGTCTTTGCACTGTAGGAAGAAGCTGGAGCACCTGGTGAAAACCCACACAGGTGATGATGGAGAACACGCAACCTCCACACAGAAAGACCAGATCCAGCCGTGGAGGTGACACGAACAAGGTACTGCACCACTATGTCGCCTTACGTATGTTAATGTCGAATGTAAAGACGCTGAGGGACGACATGATCACCATTTATTATTATGTTAGACTGTGCTGGTCAAGGTGTGGGATAAGTAGGCAGTAAGTGATGAATCAGTCTTTGAAGTTAATGTGTTTTAAAAAAAAGGAACTTCGATAAGCACCATATTGTGATGGCTGGACAACTGGGTCCACAAAACAACAGATCTTGTGTGGTGTTCCTTGTATGCAGTGGTCAGTACCCACCAAACTGGTGCAAGGGGGAACACACTGTGAACTCATGACAGGGTTATGGGTGCTCACCAATGCGTGTAGGGAGTAAAGGCTGGCCTCTGTGTGCTGATTCCACAGATGAACCACTTTAGCACAAACTGCTCAAAACCTCAAAGCTGGCCATGATAGAAAGGCGTCAGAACTCTGTGCATCACTACTTCCTGTATATGGGGCTGCTTAGCTGGAGAGGTGCCCACACTGGTTGTTGTATCCAACAAAAGTGTTTACAGTGGCTACATGAGTGTTGTAACTGGACCATGGGCCAATGGAAGAAGATGGCCTGGTTTACTGTATCATGTATTCTTTCACATCATGCGTGTTTGTTGGTAAGAGATGGCAGCAGGAGGTGCTACAGGAAGAAGGCAAGCTGGCAGAGGCAAAGTGATGCTCTCTGAAAGCTTAGGTCCTGATGTTTATGTGGCTGTAACTTTGACACCCAGCACCTAACTAAACGTTGTTGCAGATCACATTCACCCCTTCATGGCAGCAGAATCTTTTAGGAAGGATAATACTTCCTGCCACATTGCAAAAGTTGTTCAGAAGTAGTTTGAGGAACATAACAAAGAGTTCAAGGCATTGACTTGGTGTCCAGCTTCGCTGATCTAAGATTTGCATTTGTGAGATGTGCTTGAAAAAGAAGTCCAATCCATTGAGGCTCCACCTCATAACTTCCAGGACTTAAAGGATCTTCTGTTAATGTGTTGGCATCTGATACTACAAGACACCTTCAGACTCGTGGAGTCCATGTCTTGAAGTGTCAGTATTGTTTTTGGACTTCTGCAGTATTTGGGAGGTGGTTTCAATGTTGTTGCTGACTGGTGCAAAGTCATGGCAAGTGGGGTGATTTAAAGGTCAGATAAGACTGAGATACGCTTAAAAGAAATGTAAAGTAGTTCAATATGTGTTCACTACATCGACTCTAGTCTTTCAAACAGCAACGGAAACAAGATGAACGTGATAAACTACTTGTTCATAGCAACAGAAAGCACTGCCTCATATGTCGGATGCTAAGGAAACAGTTCTCATGGTCTCTGATGTTTGTGGTCTGTGGTGGAGACTATTTTTGACAAATACGTTTGTCGCCTCCATGCATGAGTGTATTCTGTATATATATTTTGTACATTTTAAATGTCTAAATAGAGCAGCTGCTTTACTTTCATGACAGTTACAGTGTTTTGATACTGTCCAACAGAGCTTTTAACTTTCAAGGCCTTTTGGTTTTCATCTCTCTTGTGCTCAGACCACACTTTGCCGTCTCTTCCTGTCAAACGCTGATGTACATCTCACTCCTCCCACTGCAGACCACTTTGCTCTGTCCATGAGAGCGTTTCACACTCATCTGTACCTTCTGTGACTCCTCCTCTATCACACTGAGTTTTCTTTCCCCTCTCAGACAACAAGCAGACGTTACACGAGAGACAAAGACTTTGACTGGAACACAGACAGAAAACAAGCTCAAATATGTTCAGTCTGAATACAGAAACTTTATTTTTTGCTCGGACTCATTTCACCCACCGCACACACACACACACACACACACACACACACATGAATACATCAGCAGGTGAATATGATAAAGCCTGAGTTGAACTCTGAGCTGCAGTTCCAGGTGCGTCCTCAGTTTATCTGGTGGCGGCATACACAACATGAGGCTCCACTGCTCTGACAGGTGCAGGCCTGCGGCTTCTTTTCGATCTTGCCTGGAAAGTTACAGCTGCATAGTTCAAGTCATCTGACCTCAGATTCTGAAAATTAGAGTATTTAGAGTCACACACTGTATCACACACACTGGAGCTTTGCCACAAATCTGTGCGGCTTTGAGTTGTAATCATAGTTTGGTCAATTTTGTCACGGTGAAAAGCAAAACCTGAATATTTAGATACCATATTAAAATATATGGTAGAGATGCTGAGTTATGATTGTATAACAGAACCAGTATTGCTATAAATTACAGTGGTTGTACTGGATTTTTAAAAATCACTAATTTGCTGCTATTTACTGTTTTCAGCTGTACTTTGGAAATTATATAGCTGGTATTGTCATAACAGCCCAACAGAAAGACTCAGTTTTCTCTTCCTTGATAAAATAACTTCTCGCTCAGCTGATGGAACATTGAATGTGTTTCAGAGGGGAAAAGTAAAATCAACCCTTAGGAAGTACAGCTGTTGTTTAGCAAAATCACCAATATTTGAACTGCCAGTACCAAATTTGAAGATTAGACTGGAAAATAGTTTTGAAATCTGATTGAAAGTCTCTTTTTAGTGTTGTAGAGAATGAGAGATTCTGACTCTCTGCTTGCCTGAAGTTGCTGTTTGACGCCACAGGAAGAGGTTAATATAACAAACGATGTACAAAAGTTTAAAAAAAAGGGTTTACCTCACTTTTTTCTGCCTGTGATCCTGCATTCATAGCTAAACGGCAAACACAACAGTCAGATTAGCTAATTATTACTGACAGTACTCATGTCTTTGGACTTTTCAGTTTGGAATGTGCAAAAGGTTCTAAACCATCTGTACCTTTCTGAAGCTTCCAGATTTGTACAGCCAGCACAATGACTACTATGGTGAGCCCAGCAGTCACACCACCCAGGATCACGCTCATTAGGTGTGTCGTTCTGTCTGGTTTGTCTACGACAAGAACATATATTAAACTGTAAAGTTAAGCTTTAGATATGTGGTTTATATTGACATTACTCCAGTAAAATGCACAATTAAAGATCCCTACTGACAGTCTGATGATCCCCTTCATCATCGGATTCATTATTTCCTGTAAAGAAACATCAGCATTATATTATTTTATACGCATTAACCTTCTGAAACCTGCTGGCAGAGTTTAAAGGCATGTTTTCTTATTTGAAAAAAAAAAACAGAATTGTTCTCACGCTAATGTGATTATAAACTCAAGACATGCTTTACATGCGATAATTAAAAAGTAAATTGACAAAGAGCTTTATCTTACCTTGAATCCTCAGCTTAACTGAAGTGGAAATGACTGTATGTTCTCTTATGTAAAATCCACAGAAATACAGCCCGATGTCTGATACATCCACTCGCTTGATCTTCAGAAAGACAGTGGTGACGTTGGAACTCATTTCAAATTTTCCATTTTGAAATCCGTCACAAAGTGAACCATTGGTGTCAGCATTATACATAGAGGAGATGCAGCTGGGCTTTGTTCTGTTGACCACTCGGAACCAGTCTGTCTGAGTTGAAGTGGTGGAAATGTTGGAGCACATCAGTGTGACGTCTTTACCAGACTGGACCTTCACAGAGTAAGACTCAGAGATGCAGCCTGAAAGAAAGAGCAGAGAGAACGTGAGCATGATAAATTTAACGCCAACTGCTTTACAATTTAACATTAATAGTAAAGGTCTGGATTGAAAAGACAGTTTTCATGTTTTTGCTGCTGAGAATAATTCAATACGGCACTTACTCTGGCTGCAGACAAGTAAAACTGTGATCGCTGTGCAGCCCCTCATCCTGCTTATCACACTGTCACAATCAGGTCACTTTATATGTGTCATGAGCAAGGGGCGTGGAACTGAGTGCATGTTCCGAAATGGCTCAAAAAAAATGAACTCATCATGCATCATGGAAGACAGCCACACCTTAAGTCTTGAGTGTTGCACAAGAGTTTGGACATAAAATCAAGATCATATTTTGTTATTTATTCAGTATACAGGTGGATGGTACGGTGTTCTAACCATAACCCAAATCCTAACCCTGTTCAATTAGTTACTTTGCAAATCGCCTGTGTAAGATAAACCTGGTCCCAGACAGCACTGTATTCACCCACAGGTTCTATCTCCAGATGTGCAGGAGCCACTACTCCTGTGTGCAGCTGTTCTCAGTTGAAACTCAACTTACAAATCCCCATTCTGCGGAGTTACTACATAACCAGCAAGACAGATAAAATCACATCTGACTCACCACATTATCAAGCTAGTCCCCTCCAGGAGGCACTGCAGATCTCTGCCCGGCCTCAAGCACAGTTTCATTTCCACTGAAGTAAATACTTAGCATTACCCAATGTCGGTGTAGATGGTGTGAACGTAGCTAAAGAAAAACCCTGTTCTGGTAGCCGAAGAAGAGCAAAATAATTGGCAGTACGTTTTGTGCGTTGCCCACACAGGGATTTCTACTGCGTACATGTTTGACCTTCTCGGCTCTGTACATCAGTCTGGCTTCAAAGGGAGCCACAGACGGACTTAAGTGCTATGAGAAACGTTTCTTTCACCTTTTCTGAGTTGGTCTGTTTAGTGTTTGTGGTTTTTACATCCCCTTGAAGAAGGCAAATGATTGACAATGGGGACAGAAAAACAAAACTAACGTACACATCTTTACTGCTTGATGTTGGTAGCAAACAGTGTGATTGGCCACCTGAAAGTTTAAAGTTTATCTGACGTTTGACATGTTTTGCGTTCGGCCTGGGTGGCGTTCACTTCATGAGCAGCGATAAGGAAACTGTTTGATGATGTTCAGTAGCTTTTATCTAATTGTTTTTGTGTGTAATTAAAATTATTACCTGTTTGCCTTGATAAATACGGTTGTTAAACTCAAAATAAACTTTTTTTTTTCATTGAAAATTATCAATATTGACTAAAAGGAAACATTTTATGAAAAAAGTAAAAAATGTAGCGACCTTGTCAAGCCATTTTCTCTCTCATCATTGTGTTATTCGATTCATTTCCTATTGGGGCCAAAACAGATGCTTGAGGTGTCACAGAGTTCGACCCTCTTACCAGCCAATCAGACGCAGCCCCAGTTTTAAGCAGGCGTCTGCTGTATTGGTAAAAGCTTTCAGTGGCCAACACCTCTGAGAGGATGCACCCGTACGTGATCATCTGTGGAGTGTGTAAGTCTCTGAACACAAAATGTATTGTAGCTGTGAGTCTAATTAAAGCTATAAATTGATTGGCAAAATTCTGTTTATTGACGATTATGTATTTTCTTGACCCAGTTCATCTGTCAGCTGTGATCCAGTCGCAAACACTCAGACAGGACACCGGAGTGAAAGCCGTCACCGTCGGGGATGATGTGACTTTATTTTGCTTCTATAACAGCCAAGTGGCGATGCACTTCTCCTGGTACCGACAGCAGCTAGGAAGCAAACCTGAGCTCCTGTCCACGATTTACAAATTTGGTGATTCGTCCAAAGTCTTCTCCTGGCTGGAGAAGAACCCCCGTTTCACCGTGGAAAGGGACGAAGGGATGAATCATTTAAAAATCTCCGACATCCAGCTCTCAGATTCGGCCACTTACTACTGTGGGAGCTCACATTCCAACATGGTGGAGTTTGGAGAAGGAGTCTTTCTGAGTGTTAAAGGTATTGTGTTCTTGTATTATCATTGGTGTTGGCTTGAGATGGGTTTTTTGTTTTAGTGTTCGTTGTGTATGAAAATATATGTTTAGAGAAGTAAATACAGAGCAGAGATTTTGTAACTCTTGATAGTTTTAGTCAAATTAGCTCATCATAACTTTTCATAAGGATAAAGAGCAACCAGTCAGTAGAAATAAAAGCAAGTTAGCGGGCTGTAAAACTCAAATCATGTGCATTGATCTTAATAGCTGCATGTTTTATTGGCTTCTGAGCTAAACTAATCCGAATTAAGAATCATTAGATGTTACAAATTTTATTCCTTAATTGACATTTTTACTGTCATTCAATCCAAGAACAGAAATTAAACAAAACAAAAAATAACAAGTCCCACGAAACAAAAAATATTTAATACACATAAATGCATATAAATTCCAAAATAAAATGAGAGGCTACAATTACACTACATTTACAAAAATCAAGTGTAAGAAAAGCTATTTTCTCCGTGTGTGGTAATTCTGTTTAGGAGCTACGCGCCAGCACCAGGGAATCATCCAGGAGCCAGCATCAGAGACCATCCCTCCAGGAGGCTCTGTGTCTCTCAACTGCACAGTAAACACTGGGTTCTGTGACGACGAACCCAGCGTCTACTGGTTCCGACACGGATCTCGTCAAGGAATCCTTCACGCGCACAGGGATCGGTGTAAACCCGTCTCTGCGCCGGCGCCTCCCTCACAGAACTGCGTGTACCATCTGCAGAAGGTGAACCTGAGCTCCTCGGATGCTGGGACCTACTACTGTGCCGTGGCCTCCTGCGGGGAGATTCTGTTCGGAAATGGAAGCACGCTGCTGGTCGGAGATGCTGTCGAAGACCAAGTGGCCCAGATAAGAATCTTAGCCTGGCTGTCTATCATTAGAACGGGGATTCTCCTGTTCTTTCTAACTGTTTGTCTCATTGTTTATGTCAGTAAGACCTGTTAAAATCCATGCAGCCACAGATGTAACATAACCAAATTACTCAAATTACCCTTTGCATTATTTAACTTAGTCTAATAAAACTTCGCCTTTGGTCTGTGCTGGTTGTTGCGCACACGTATGCTTCTTTTGTTTGGCTCTAACTGAAATTATTTGGCTGTGATTATACAAAATACTGCTGGTTTAAATAGTGACACTTGCACCAAATTTATAATAACCACCATTTAATGGGTTGACAGAGTTTCAACACACCATCAGTGTAGGTTCAGGATGATTGCTGACATAGACTGTCAGTCTGAAACTCATCTACGTTGTGAAATTCATATAAAACAATGAGTCAGCGGTTGACAGGGCAGCACAGTTGACCGCACAGTTGCTGAAAGGTGTGAATGCAATGCATTCTGTTGCCTCTAACGTTCTCTCTTATGTAAATATAGCTGCTTTCTTGTTGTCTTTAACTTAAGTGTTCGGTGATTTTAGTAGACGGCGTCGTGGTTATCAGGATTTTAGCGTTACGCAGCAGATGCTCGGAAGTGAATGCTGGTTAACATGTAGCTTGAATGGCTTTTATGCGTTTTAATCACTATTTCATCTGACAGCAGAATCAGAAAAATATGTAAATCAAAGCATCTTTATAAATCCAAAAGAACAAAATAAGTTTAGGTTGAATTACTGAATATCTTCAGGGTGGAGTTTCTTTGCAACAAAACGAAGGCATCCTGCTTAAAACCACATGTATGTGATAACAAAGAAAGCACAGCGTTTCAAGTAGGCCAAACTCTCCCACCATCTATGAAGTTTCTCTCGAGTTTCTGCTGACCACAGCAGTGTGACAAAAAAAAGACTCAAAGGTGTGACCTTATTCTGCAGCGAAGCTGAAATGTCACTGCATGTGAGACGTGAAAGAAAGTCGTACCGCGCGGTTTTCTTTTTTTGCGAGTTTATTTGAGGTAGACGCACATTAGTTCAGGAAAAAGAACAGTCCGCTCACTCATATGTGATGTTCAGTTGATTTCAGCAACTTCATTTATGTGAGCACAGTAAAGCTGCCAAAAACTGAAAATGTCTGTTTCTAGATCAGATTTGTGATATGTACAGATATATATGCAACATTTAAATAACCCCAATACTATAAAGCTGTTGTGTTTCTGGATACTCTGAAATCATTGTCACCACATTTTCTGTGCTTATATGTATGCGTATTTAAAATCAGTGCTCATTAACAAGAAATAAAAGTTTAGTTTTTTGTTTTGTTTTTGCAAACTGTCTTTATTTTCTTGTATTGGTTAATAATGTTACACTGTCTGTAGAGAGCGGGGATTTATTTATTTTCTTGGTTTTGCGAAATTCTTAAACTTAATTTCCTTTGTTATTTAAATATCAGTCATGCTTTGTGCTACATTTGTAAATGTAAAGAAAATTAAGAGCCAACTGTCAGGTATTTCAATCAATTTTAAGTACATTTACATTCACTTATTTTCAGTTTTTTTTAAGTGAGTTCTAGATTTATAGAAACACATCACAATTACACACAACAATAAGACCTTTATTATAAAATGCAAGTATGAAACATGATTTTTTTTGCTGTATTGCATCAAATTTGTGAGTTGAAGTTTGACAACAATGACGAAGCAATCATCCATCCATTATCTATACACCGCTTAATCCTCACTAGGGTCGCGGGGGGGCTGGAGTCTATCCCAGCTGACTCAGGGTGAAGGCAGGAGACACCCTGGACAGGTCACCAGTCTATCACAGGGCTACACTTGGAGACAGACAACCAAGCACACTCACATTCACACCTACGGACAATTTAGAATCACTAATTAACCTCAACATGTTTTTGGAACTTGTGGGAGGAAGCCGGAGAACCCGGAGAGAACCCACGCTGCATGGGGAGAACATGCAAACTCCACGCAGAAAGATCTCTGGTGTCCTCACCGGGACGTGAACTGGCGACCTTCTTGCTGCGAGGCAACAGTGCTAACCACTGAGCTACCTTGCAGCAAGAAGAAATCAATTTAATTTAAAAATACCAAAGTGACTCATTTTTTAAAAAAAATTTCAGACTGGAATTGTGTCTGCTTGAAACTATTTACAAAAGTGATTCAGTTGAAATGTACAAAGCGAGTATTTAGTACAATGTTTAAAGTCAAATATACAAAATAATTGTTATTCTTTCCAACACTGTGTTTAACTCCTGTCATTTTTGAAAAAAAAAAAGAAAAATTCAGAACAAATATAAAATGCAAAAGTAAAAATCCACAAAAGTGTACTTTTCAGCTTTAAACTCTGGAAGCAAACGCCAACTAAGTGATTGCTGCCATTTTTACTGCTTGAAAAGGTCGCGTTGATGCCTCGGTGAGTAAGAATGTCGCTCCTCTCCTGTTCAGCCGTCTTGAAAGTGATGTTCACGTATACGTCTGCTTGATCACAATGTCCCGTTGTTCCTGTCCTCACAAGCCTGTCTGTCTCTGACTGCACTTAACATCGGAGTAAACCACCATGTCTTCGTTGCATTTGACTGGAGCTGGTCGGCAGGAGGAGATTCTGGCAACTGAAGTCACTGCTGCATAGATAACCGGATCTCTATCCTGAAACACATGAAAATATAAATATTTTACACTTGCCCTGAATGCAGTTGAATGACACAAACATTTTAGAACCTGACTAAACCAATTTCTTCTATTGATAATCATTGCAGCTATTCATATATTAAATAAAACTGCACAACTTGACGACAAAGTGTTGAATAATTGAAAAATAATGTTGAATTTCTGTCAAATTCTTCCTCGATTACGCACAAGAGTATTCCAACATCACAGCTCTGATATTGCCACATTCCAGACCATCTAATTATTATAAATATATCTCTACTGCCAGCATTTTATAGTGAGATACATGTAAAAACACAATATCATGCCATAAAATATTATTTAACTTGATATAAAGTCTAATGAAGAAAATCTGCATATCAAATGAAAAAAAAACAAAAAACAAGATTTAACACGGGTTGAGCTTACTTGATTGTTTTCTTCAGTTTCATTGCTGCATCTGGACGAGGCTGAAAACAAAGATAACCGTCACTGCTGGTTTCTACAGAGTATAACGCAGCACATCGCTCTGCAGATATATTCAGTGTACTGCATGGCTTTACAAACCTTCAGGTTCTTTCTTGCGGTTCTTGCAGAGTGTCCATACAAGCAGGAGTGTCACCACACCAAAGATGACGTTTGATATGATCAGTGCAATAACGCCCGGGCTCAGATCAAGTGATTTGTTGAGGGCAGCGTCTCCTTTAACTCCTTTTCAAACATTAACACAAATTGTGCTTACATGAATAAAACACAGCACGGCTTTCTTGCACTGTCATTTTCTTACCGTTCACTTGAACCCTGGTCCCGTTTCCAAGCTGTATTTGTCCACATGAAGTAACAACACAGTAGTAGAGTCCGGCATCTTCAGAGCTGAGATTCTTCATGAGAAAGTCGAACACACAGGTAGCTCCTCCAGAATCAGTCCGACACTCCTGATGTCCAGGGGAGTAAGTCATTTCTGGAGCTGAATGATGAGAGTTTTTCAGCCACGTGACACTAATGTGTTCCGTAGCACAGTGACGAGACTTCACAGAACATGTCAGAGCCACAGAGTCTCCTGACTGGACTGAACAAGATTCTGGCTTCTGGACGACAGAGTCGCTGATCATCTTTGCACCTTGATAAATTCACCACATAAATTGCGATCATTAGATTTATAGTCTCATTTAAGCATAACGATCTTTAGATGCAAGGAAAACATTAAAACTACAGAACAATACCGTTTATCATCAGAAAGGTTCCTTGTCCGAACATAGTTTCTTCTGGATGTAACACTCCACAGTAGTACGTGCCAGCATCCTCCCTTACAGTCTTAGGTATGATCAGATGACTGCTTGTGTGGTTAAAGTTAGTTGAAAAATGTTGGAATTGCTTTTTAATTTTTTGATCTTCAAACATTGCATCTATTGAGGCCACGAACTGCAGTTTCCTTTCAGTGGTAAGTTTGTACCACACTCTCGTTCTCTCAAATTTAGACATAAAACAACTGATAGTAACTGTGTCTCCGAGTTTCACAGCTTGGAAAGAAGGCTGAGAGATGTCGCTAAGCTGTGCTTTACCTGAAAGAAACAGAGACAAGGAGTCTAATGAATGCACTTTCACGCATGTAAACCCACATAAAAAAGAAGACCTTTTTGTTACTTACACACAAACCAGAGCATGGAAAAACGTAGAAGACACACAACCATCTTCTGATCTCCTGGCTGCTACACAGCAGATCTGACTTCTTCAAGTGTCAGTGACAGCACTGTTAAGAGTACCTCTGGCAGACCATATGGTGTGAAAAATGGCCAGATCTGTCAGATTTCTGATTGGTTCATCATTGTCATGCAGCCCCACCTGATTGGCTGCTCAGGAAATCAATCAGGGTTGATCACAATGAAGAAAAAAAATACTAAAAAAAACAGTGATCACATGTTAACTTCAGATTTACAAACCTATAGTTCTACCAGAAGTTACATTTATGTCATGAAAATAGCATTTTTAATAAACCGATTCCAATTGGCTGCAGAGGATAATGTGTTTTATCAACTGCTGATACAATATGCAACAGAGGTTAGTACACCCCTGTGAAATATCAATTAAAGATCAAGTTATTTAACTTTGTATCGCCTTTCAGTAATTGCATTTAAATTGAACAATTAAGTATTTTGTCTTATTAACAGCAAAAACAGATACTTTAGTAATATTAATAATACAGGTCAGAAAGTAGAAACACACCTGTGGTCACTAAAATAACACTGAGTGCAGCTTTAATTTCCAGTTCATCAAACTGCATGAACCCAGGTATAGAATGATTGTGAACACCAGAATTTTCTCACTTTTTGGCTTGTGTCTGTCTGCATGTCTTCATCATGGCTCCATATGAGAAGAAAATAAAATAAAAAATTGCTAGAGGAATTGTGAAGTCTATCTGCCACATTTCACAAAGATGGAAAAGGATGCACAAAGATCGGCGACCGACTAAAACTCAGTGGAAACATAGTTGCAGCAGTAATCAGGAGGTGTAGAACGAGCCGTAGTATCACTCACAGACCTGCAGTGACAGTCCTCATAAGCTAATACAGTTCATACAGCATACTGTACAAGTATGGAACTGAGTCGTCACAGTGGCCTCCAAGTGGACTAAGTACCAGTGGATTAACAACAACTACCCAAGCTGTTGTTTTCATACCACATAACCCGGTTTTCTACCTCCCTACAGTAGGAAGCCTCATCTTTGTTTCGGCAGCAATTGTGAATATTGAGTATTCCGTTTTGTCGCATCACAGTCGTGGGTGTAGTGTGTGTACTGCGTAGGACTCATAATCCTAAAATGTGCCAGTGTTTATGACACTGGAAGTAATGTTTCCAATTCTTTTGTCAGTGGATGTGGAAGTCTGTTCTAGAGTTTGTGGTTCAGTCCCAGGTAGAACAGTTTTTCCTTCAGTATAGTAGGTAATTATTATTTAATAGCATATATGGTTTACGTAGGCTTCTTGCATCTTAAAATGTTTTCGTCTTTCTACCTAAGTGGTACTCAAAGTGCTTTCACACACATACACTCATTCACACATGATGACTGAGCGTCCATGCGAGGTGCCTGCCTGCCACTGGGAGCAACTTAATCGTCTTGTGTTGTGATTAGAAGAGAACCTGCTCTACCACCTGACCAAAGCCACCCTGTTTAATACTGAGGTCAACCTTGGTGTTAAACGTAACAGCACCTAAGATCCCCGGCAGCAAAGCAACACCCCATTGGTGTTATTCCTGTTAAATGGTATCGTTTATCAGAGCTGAGGGAAGGACAACAGGGTATTACATCCTGTACATATTATAAAGCCAGTGGTGTGCTGACAGGGCCAGCAAGGCCTTCTCTGCTGCTCTAAACTTACATTGTAATATTTTCCCATTAATCTTTTTACATTATTCCCAACAGTCTGTTCTCTTCATTTAATAGTATGTCTCTGGGCTGCGGTGCTTCCAGCAGTGCATGTTTATATTAGGGCTTTTATCCAATCATATTTCATGTGTTGCCAGGGTCAAAGAAATCTGCCTTGAGGCCTTCAGAATCAATAGTGTCGGCGTCTGTAGCTTAAAATGCATTTTAATAAAACTGTTGCTTTAACCAATCAGATTTAAAGTTGTTGGTCAGCTTGCTGGCCTACGAAGACGTCAGCACTTTCCCGTCCTCTGATTGGATGGTCAGAGAGCTCAGCCAAAGCTAGTGATTGCTGTCTGTAGTGACCTGCACAAGCTAAAACTTCATCATAAAAGTGTTTTTGTTTTTTTTTTAAAGTTAAGTAAGTGGACATTCTCAGGCCTCAGCGAATTAAAACTTATGGCAGAAACACCACTGGACCGACCCGACTTTCAGCATTAGCCTCCATGGTGATAGAACAGGACTTACTGTTGGACACACAGATTACCTGCTCAACAGAGTGATTGAACATTTCGTGAGGAAAGAAAAGAGGATGGATTTTGTGTTCAAGTAATTACAAGTTTTGGTGAGTAAAATGTATATTTGTGACATTTTATTGGGCTGATATTGATGCTCCTGCTAGATGTGATGTATGTGGTGCAGCTGTGGCTGCAGTGAAAGGAGACTTGTTGAATCGTTATAACTGGGTTTGTTGCTTTGGTGATGGCATTCAGTCTGGCTATATGAGATACCTGTCTGCCGTGTAACGTCCTGCTATGCTGCCTTTCAGTGTAATACTGATGGTTTCTGTAGCCGTGGTGTCACAATGATGTTGTTAAGAGGTGGTTTGATTCAGGTAGGACGCCACTGAAGGCCTGGGAGTAAAATGCACGGCCCACCACTGTATAAAGCCCTTTGAAATTTGTGATACTGGGGACATAAATAAATTGACTGGACCACCTGGTTCTGGTTTTTCTTGGTGATTATATACGTCTAACTCTGGTCCAGGGCCAGGTTTTGAATCCAGACAACAGAACGCCCCAGCTTCTTATGGTTTTGACCTGGAATGGAGATACCTGATAGGGTTACTAGTTTAGCCTGTAGTCCAGAGAAGCAGCATATGGCTCAAATATAGCAGAGAGAGAGAGGCAAACTTAAACCTGGAGGAAGTAATGAACATTACAGGTTGAACACAAGATCTTGGTACTACATCTGTGTCAAGGTCAAGTCAAGGTCAAGGTCAATTTTATTTCTACAGCACATTTAAAAACAACCAGGGTTGACCAAAGTGCTTTACAGACTAATAATCAACACGGAAAAAGAACACAAGAACATGTCCTCTTCTAACTTACAAACACTTTTGCACTTGTGGAGACCCTTGTACTGATATTAACCTGCTCTGCATTGAGGAATCAGCTGCAAAATGTTGTGTTTAAATGAGTGTTTTTATTATTCTGCTCTTTGAAGTGTCCTCACACATTGCTGAAGGACTTATACTCGACACTTGGGTAGCTGAAAGGTTGCAGCAGACAGTATGACACCACCCAGCTTGAAACCTTTGTTGCATGTCCCTCCCCACGCCTGCTGCTTATCTTGTGGTGTGATTTAATCACCTTCATCCTCTATTGTCATGATGTCGAGGTAGGAGGAGACACAGTAACACTGGTGAGCAGTGTTTTGATTGCATGGTTCTCATGGTTTTTTTTTTTTTTTTCCTTCACCTGATTGATACGTAAATGCCAGTAGCACAAAGAACAAATCAGCCTCATCCTTCTGAGAACCACCGATGTCGAGACATCCTGCTGGAAACCACAGCCTCTCTTTACTGCAGTTACTCTGGTTTGTGGTTGCTTGTAGAATAAACAACGTACAGCGAAGCGTTTGTGGATGATTCGGGCTTCATGTATGTTCACACTGATGCAGGATCGGTTTGCTAACCTCAGCTGTGAGTGCAGTTTTGTTTTTTTGACAGAGACAAAAGGGAGTCAGTGTGTGTTAGAGGTGAGGATCTACACAGGATGCAACAGTATGTGTGGAAACACAGTACTGGGCTGTAGGTCAGAAGCCGTCAGAGTGGGAGACGAGCTGTTCTGTCAGACAAGTGTGAGACAAGATGACTGAAACCATTTCTTTGTTGGTTCTTTGTGCGTTGGCTACATTAAAGAAAACAGGAAAAAGGTGTTGTGTTTTCAGGGTAAGAGCTTTATTGCAAAAGGAAGCTTTTGTATTTATAGAATTTAATGAAATCTTATTAAGTGTACATGATTCAGGATACTTATAGAAAAAAAAAACTCTACTGCCTTACACCAGAGTACACACATTCACTGTCTGTATTTTTTACTCTTGGTCTGCTGGTCTTGTGTTCCCCTACAGCAGCGTAATGGAGGTTCTCTTCCTCTTGACAGAACTGGTGACGAACAATACAACACAGTACAGGTGTCAGGAAGAAAGAAAGAAAACATGAAAATCTGTATCAACTGGAAGCGATGCTCACCTCTGGATTTGGAGTCGAGGTTGCTGGAATTGTTGTGTCGGAGTCTGTTTGTTACACACAGAAAGAAAGTAATTTTATGCAATAGGCGCTCCATACTTGATGTTAGATTCAAAACGCTTACCTGAGCACCGGCAGCTTCTTTTGCTCATTTTGTAGATTGAGAAAGCCAGTAAAACAATCAGGGTGGTGGTGAATGCCAAAGCTCCACCCAACAAATACACATAGACAAAAGTATCCACTTCATCTAAGAGAAAGAATAAGTTAGTTAGTTTCTTTGCCCTGCATTTATTTTATGATTAAATAATAGCACACTGACATGTCTGAAAGGGATACAAGTAGTCGTAACAGTTGGCCACAAAGTGATCCCTTCCGAAAGCAGTTTTTTACATGAACAATCAATGGCTCTTGTCTTGTGTTGTTTTTTTGTTTTTTTTAGCATAATCTGAAGCTAATCTGGAGCAGCAAGGTGGCGCAGTTGGTTAGCACTGTTGTCTCGCAGCAAGAAGGTCGCCGGTTTGCGTCCCGGTGGGGGCACCGGGATCTTTCTGCGTGGAGTTTGCATGTTCTCCCCGTGCAGCGTGGGATCTCTCCAGGTTCTCCAGCTTCCTCCCACAGTCCAAAAACATGTTGAGGTTAATTGGTGATTCTAAATTGTCTGTAGGTGTGAATGTGAGTGTGCTTGGTTGTCTGTCTCTAAGTGTAGCCCTGTGATAGACTGGTGACCTGTCCTAAATTGGCTGGGATAGACTCCAGCCCCCCTACGACCCTCGTGAGGATTAAGCGGTGTATAGATAATGGATGGATGGATGAAGCTAATCTGGAGGTTTAGCAGTCACATTTAGATAAAGTAGCCAATTTAAAACCAACAGTTTAATGGGCAACAGTTCACAGCCGGTGAAGCAATCTTTCCTGCAATATCTCGGCTCTCAAAAGAGATAAATCTCACGTTTACGTTCAGTTGTTGCAGTGTTTTTGCATGCCATTGTGTCATAATGCAATGGAAAGGTCTACTTCTTGGTTTTGGAAAGCAGTTTTGTTGCCACAATGAAAGACCAGCTCAGACCCTCTTATGGGGGAATAGCATAAGGAAGTAATTGCTTCATGGAAAGTTACAAAGAATGATGTCTCTTAAACAAATGTATTTTGAGACATCCATCCATTTATCCATTATCTATACACCACTTAATCCTCACTAGGGTTGTGGGGGTGCTGCTATTCCAGCCGACTCAAGGCAAAGGTCACCAGTCTATCACAGGGCTACACTTAGAGACAGACAACCAAGCACACTCACATTCACACCTACAGACAATTTAGAATCACCAATTAACCTCAACATGGTTTTGGACTGTGGGAGGAAGCCAGAGAACCCAGAGAGAACCCACGCTGCACGGGGAGAACATGCAAACTCCACACAGAAAGACCCCGGGCGTCCTAACCGGGACGCGAACCGGGGACCTTCTAGCTGCAAGGTGCTAATGCTCATGCAGCTCCTATATTGAGACAGATTTGAAAAAAACTGAATCTATCCTGTACATCAGATGTTACATCTTCCACAAAGCTACTCACGATCAGTGCCCAGCTTGGTCCCACTTCCGAACAGAATGCGTCCACATGAGGCCACGGCACAGTAGTAGGTCCCATGAGAAACATTCAGGCTATTTATTGGCAGGTTGTAGTCACAGGTGTGCGTTTGTGTGTTGTTTTTGCTCTGACACTGATCACTCCTGCCTCCATGGGTGTAAATGAGTCCTGGATGAGAATCTTTAGAGGTTTTGAACCAGTAAACTCTGTGTTCTCCATCGCAGGTTCCAGTATATACTGTACAGCTCACAGAGTGTCCTGGTTGGAGGGTCTTAGACTGATGAACCAAAGCTTTGATATTCAAACCTGAGCCCTGTACACTAACAAAAGTGCCTTCATAAAATTTAAAGACATATAAGTCGCTCATTACACAGTAGTAGTTGGCCGAGTCTGAAATTCTCAAATCGGATATCGTCAAATGATTTTTAGCATTTCCAGCATCCAGTGAGAAGCGTTGAGAGTTATTAAATCTATCTTCAAAGGTAGCTTTAGCATTATGCTTGTAGAATGTAGACACTAGCTCTGGGTTTGCTCCCAGAGTTTGCTTGTACCAGTAATACATCACTGATGTCGCATCTTGACAGAAGCATTCCAAAGTCACATTTTTCCCCACATCAGCGGATTTGAAATGAAGTTGGGATTGTTTCAGAGTTGTCTCATGAGCTGAGGAGAAAATAAAGAGACAAAGTAAATGCACACAAATTTTAATACATATTGCAAGGATATGTGTTGAGCTTTAAGCAGATAAACATTATGGCTACAGGTGAAATTGAAGCAATAAGTAGGTACACACTTACCCGTATTCGCCACAAACAGGCATGTGAAGTACAAAGCAAAGGCTGGAGGTGTCATCGTGCTTCGAATGCTGTGAGAATGAATTGAATCTCTGCATGTTCTCCACTCTTCAAAGAGCAGACTGTGTGTTCATTGGCCAATCAGATTGAACGTCTTAATTTGGAAACAGTGAACAAACAGTAGGTTCAGTGGCACGTTCCTTTCAGAAGAAGTTCAGCAACATTTAGACCGGTATTAGCTTTAGACGAATCCCTGAAAGAGAAATTATTTGCGCTGTATGTTCTAAACATCCCACAGTGAACCGTAGTGATTGTGGGTTGCGGATATACATCAGATGATTTACTTGTGTGTGGGTTAATTTGAGAAATTCCTGCAGCAATGCTTTACACGACTGATAGTAAGATTTTAATGAAAGAATTTCAGCAGTGTTTCAATGCTTGAGGACACGAATGGCAGTTTTCTAAAGATAGGAGCCTAAAGTGGTGCTGCACATCTTGGCAGGAAACATTATTAGGGACTGACCGAGTGTCCTTCTGGCCGATTATTTTGTCAGCATTTTTCTAATTATTGCTATAGTTTGATCAATTCCTGATAAAATACATGTAATAATGTGCAACACTGGCTCAGATGCAGCCACTTTTCTCTATATGCCACCTATCTGTGGTCATGAGCAGTGTAGTCACACATGACCAGTAATCATTACATATTGGTCCCAGTTGGTCGATCTCTAAGTGTTACGGTGACATGCAACTGCAGTCGGACAACTGAGTAGTGATTATTGTAGGATCTGGAAACAAATTGTACCTAAAATAAAGCACACAAATACAAACTATAACACCTGCAGTTTAAAAAAAAACTGAAAAGCTACGTGCAAAATTTGTGGCTTAACTTGCATTTGTATATAAAAGCATGTACCTTTAACCCCATTCTGCACTCACTGTTTAGTTATTGGAAAACCTCACAAAAAGACCACTGATTGGTTAGATAGCTGTCGATGACATATTTTGGGGCTATTCTGAACTTTCTAAATATGGGATCCATACATCTGTGCCAACCTAATGTCCACATTAGGCAAACCAAAACAGTGTGACTTCTTGCTGATCGTAGTGAAACAAGGACAGCTTCAGCCTAAGGAAAGCTACTAGTTGATGCTCCAGTCTCTTGCTGCTTCTTTCAGACATTTCCTGGTGGGGGTTTATTCTCAGCGTTTAAGATACGAAACTCATCTCTTGCAGCTGCATTTTGTAAAATGGCCACCCTCCGCTCTTGGCCTCCGTGCGAGGTGCTGTGCAGAAACCACAGGCCAGTGTTCTTGTTTTCAAGTAAGTACTTAAGTTTCCACTGGCGGAAACCTGCTCAGAGGTAGTTCTCACCTTTCCTGCCACAGGACTCGAAACACAAGTCAGATGCCGCTTTCAAGGCTGCGTACTGTGCTTATGTTTCTAGTTGCAAGAGGGTATTTATAGATCAGAGGGGGGTTTTTCAGCGGGGTCTCTGCGTCTCCAGTGCTGTAGCTTTTGCATGGTGGTTTTGAGCACGTTCGCAGCAAAGTTTTCACCTGAACCCGTTTAAAAATAAAACTTGCTTTGCTGCTGATTACTTTGTAATGATATCAAGTCTTTTGTAAAGTTTAGAGCCTCCAGCGAGAGGAGGTGGATCTTTTCTGTTGTCTGTGACCGTCCACGTCAAACCGTGCTATAGTAGTTTACTTCAATTATATTTTATCCACCCATCACGTGGTGTCATAAAAGTTTTATTTGTGGAGGTTTTGAAATATGCATCTTTGAGATTTGTGGTGGAATTGTTTGTGTCGTGTTGTTTCAGACTTAGTTGTAAAATTCTTAACACGAGAAAAATAAAATCTCACAGTGAATGGTCAAGTAATAATAGAAGCAATTACTCTTTTTTTTTCTTTTTATTGCCTTTGTTGACTTCAACTTGCAAGACTACAAATTACACACAGTTGCATTTCCTGACATGTCGTGAGAGCAGCCTTAATCCAGTAGTCAGGTGACACATGATGAGCCAGAATTTTTCCAAGTGCTGCAGGTTCAGGAGTCAGTGTTGGTCCAAATGTAGCCCACTTGCTGATTCCTGGACCTGCTTTTCAGATCAAACAAACTCATTCCCACTCTGTCAACAGAACATCTTGCAACCACGCAAGTGCCATGTTTCCTCTTTGGCCAGGACACAGTTGGCAGTGATGCTTGCAAACAGTTGACATGAGTGGGGCAACCTGTGAGGACTTGTATCACAATCTTCCGGTGCAGAATCATCAATCACAATTCCCTCAACAAAGTCATTTGATGAATGTGGCCACATGATTAGTTGAGCAAATGGCTGCCAGTATACAAAGCCTGTCACGTCAACACAAGAGTAAAGGCCCCGAATCTCTGAATCTGGAAGAAGGTATTCGTATCTGCTATCGGCTTCTTTCAGGATGTTGGTACATTATTGTTAATCTGCTCTGATGTCTCGTGTTTGCAAAACAGGCTCCCAGGTTGTTTTTTGTGGCGGTCCTCAATGACGGCCAGTTTCCAATTGTGCGGACGAACTCCAACTTCATCGTCTTGCTGGCAACAGTAGTTAGTTATGTTATTCCAAGTGGACATTTTGGTGTCCTTGTTCTGCTCTGAAGTTCTCTGTGAGCTCGGTGTAGCAGTACATTAACTAGTTCTCCTCCTGCTGCAGGTTCTGCTTTCTGCAGATCTCCTGGAGAGCAGGACCACCATTGCAAGCTGCAGTCTAAGACGATGGAGGTCATCCTTAAGACAAGAGACTCCCTGGAGATTCAACTCAGTGGCATCGAGGACCACTGCAATAGTCAAATGGCCAGCATGCAGTTGGGAAACATGGGACAGGAGGGGCTGGGGCTGAACTTAAAAAAGTAAAATCCAAAAGCAGATCACATGCCAAATGTAGATAGTCCACGATGTAAGATTGTCTCATTGCCCATCCCTTATGATGGCTATTTTGAGCATTTTCAGCACACCAGACGAACAAGGAATGAGCAGTAAATACAGTTCTTTGTGATACAGGACAGACAGACCCAGCATTAGTTAAAATTAGCACTTTTTTCCATGTTGCAGTAGCATGCGTCACAGTCCACTGATTGCCATCTTTCCAAGTATAACCACACAGCATAATGAGTAATCCCAGGACTAAAGAAAGAGGAGAGGATGTAAAGTCAAGAATAAAACTGAATCAAAAAGTTCTATAATGCCAGCTTTGGTTTGTACAGCATAAGGAGCAGCAATCAGAAAAGGTACCTCCAGGGCGTTACAGGCAAGCTGCTTTGTGAATATGAGTACTAATCCTCCGTGACTGACGAAGCTCTTTTGGTCATATTCTGTAGGTGGTGATGTGCCACTGAAAAGAAAAAAATAAAAGAATAGTTGCAAGACAATCCTGCTCCATCAGTCCAAATTCTCCCTGGTTTGTCCACATTCTCGAGACCAAACTCCCCCGTTGTCTTCACTGAATCTGACGTTGGAATAAACCACAGAGTCTCCGTTGTCTTTCACTGTCGATTTTCTGGGGGCGAGGTTTCTGTGAGTCGAAGTCACAGATGTATAGATAACGGCGTCACTCGCCTGTAAGAAATGGAGATTGAAGTTTAGAGTTGTTCTGACAAATCAAATATAAACATTATAGAATCAGAGAAACTCTGACCTGATTTCCTCCAGATGACCCAGCATCTGTAGAAAAGGTAAATGATTACATGAAGTCAATCCAGGAACTCTAGAATGTAATTGAATGTGGATCAGATTTTGGTTTAACGTACCTGCAGAATTTTTCCTACGTGTTTTACAAAGTGTCCAAACCAGAATGAGGGCAACAATCCCAAGAGTGATGTTTGACAGCATCAGCGCAATAACGGTTGGACTCAGTTCAAGTGGTTTTCTCGAGTCAGCTTTAAAGAGAACAGACAAGACAGTACTTCCATTGAGTTTTTTTTATGTATGCCTTAAATTATACACGGCGTACACTGTATAGTAAGATCAAACAGAGCAATATCCAGCATTTGATTTATGCTACTTCAAAGACCTTTGAGATTTACACTAGAAGAATTTTGGACTGAAAATTGTCAGGAGTGTCTTACGGTTAATAATCGCGGTTCCATTTCCAAACAGTATTTGTCCACATAGGGTCACGACACAGTGGTAAATTCCAGCATCATCGGGGCTGACGTTCCTCATGAGAAGGTTGTACACGCAGGTTGTTTCTCCAGAGACAGTCTGGCAGGTGTCGTTCTGATTTCCAGAGGAGTGAATCATTTCAGGAGCAGAGTGATCAGAGTTTTTCAGCCACATGACACTGATGTGTTCTGCGGCGCATTGACCAGAATGAACAGAACAGCTGAGAGTTGCAGAGCGTCTTGACTGGACCGAATAAGACTTTGGCCGCTGGACGACAGAGTCGCTGATCATCTTTGCACCTTGGAAAAGAAACCAAATGGCTTGTGATTGTTATGTTCACATTCAGCTGAGATTAGATGCAATAGGGATACCTAATGATAAACTACAGATAATCAATACCTTTCAGCATCAAGAAAGTTCCTGATCCAAAGTGAACATTATTTAAACGCATCACTCCACAGAAGTATGTCCCGACATCGTCCCATGATGCTGTAGTGATGCTGAGATGCGTGTTGATGCTGTCAAATACTGTTGAAAACCGGTGTTTAAATTCGTCAGCAACTACATTCTGATTATAGTAAGAATCAAATGAAGCCACAAGCTGCAGTTTCCTCCCTGTAGTCAGTTTGTACCACACTCTCGTTGTCACCAGGCTTTTTATGTAACACTGGATAGTCGCTGATTCTCCAAGCTTCAGTGTTTGTAAAGAAACAGGCTGAGAGACTTCATTTGACTGTGCCGCACCTGGAATAGACAGACGGGATATAATCAGCTTTCTGCATGAAGAATCTGATAGAAAGATTTCAGATTTTTGGTACTTACACAAACACCAGAGCGCGAAAATGTTTGCAAAGAACACGATCATCTTGTCTGTTGTTCTTATCCTGCTTCTTCTCCACAGCGGTTCTGACCTACTGAAGCAACAACAGACTTGACACATTCACCCAAACCAGCTTGTCCTACATTCCGCCACCTTTGTCAGATCTGATTGGTGCGTATTCATCATCACCCTAGATACCATGATTAGGTGATTCATACTGGGAAAAAAAAAAAAACATTATCGTGGCCCGTTTTGACAGAAGTGTTCAGTGAACTTAAACAAATTCGAGGATTCTGCACTTTCTTTGTGTTTGGAGGCAAAAAACATTAAATGGCAGCATCTAGGTCAACCACAATGAGGTCGGCATTTATTCTAGAACCACAGGAGCCCTAGATCAGCTTGTACAGATGTTATGAGTCACAAGCAGCCCCCTCATAATTAAACAATACATAGTTTTACAAAATACTAAAGATACGATCACTACTGGATTCAGATCCCATGAAACCAGTTTGTCAAGACTTTTGTCACCTGGTGCATCATCCTGGTGGAAGTTACATTCAGAAGATGGTAAATTCTCGTCATAAAGGGATGCTCATGGTCAGCAACAATGCTCAGATCATCCTTGGCAGTCAAACCCTAATTGATTATTATCAAATGCTTCAAAGGGGGCCAAGAAAACACCCCCTCCCCCCACACTAGTGCACCACCGACAGTCTCAACTGTTCCACAAGGCAAGTTGACTTCATGAGATTCATTGTGTTGATGCAACAATGTCATTTTTAATCTTCTGACTTGTACAAACTAAACTCCGATCACCCTTAGTGCTTTGGTTACACAATGCAACACATGATGCTGCAATCACTATTCAGTTTCATACCCTCTGTACCCAACCTTAAGTCACTTCCTGCAGACATCTCACAGAACACCTCACCCGGAAACCACAGGTGCAGTTTAACACTGAGGGACAGTTCTCTCTTGTGTTTCAATCAGTAAATTCTCAAAACAAAATCCTCTGATAGCTTTAATCCAAGATAAACACCTGTATTTATAGAGTTCACAAAAAACTATTCCCATCACCCACGTCGCTTAAAACCACACACACGCAAACCATGACAAAGTTTCCAAGTGGTCCTCAGTATACTCTGACTCAAACCTGCATGGTTCACTTCCAACCACTTAAAAAGACACTGAGGCGGGACACTGGGTCCGTATACTGTTGTGATAAATGTACATACTCCCCGGATTTGACTTTGCAAAAAGTTAGCTCCTTCGCTGCTTTGACATCCTGTAATTATATCACTTCGGGTCGTGCCTCTTTTCATGTTTACACAAATTTTACTGACAGTAAGTCAGTTCAGTGGACAGCAGCACTACTGAGGTAAATCTATTACAGCCTCTTGTCACAGAGGTGATGTAAATCATTGCGCTTGATGTTCTTTTAATAGCTTGTTTATTGAGGTTATTGCAGGTTAAGGCGTTACAGTGATCACATTTAGTGAAAGAAACATTAGAAAAGCAGTTCAAGAAAGGCCTCGGTATACTTTGAAAGCTACACTAACAAGACAATATCTTGTAATGCAAAAACAAAGTTCAAACACGTTCAGTTGTCCTTCTTTACACTCCAGTACACGCATTCACTCCAGGTGTCGTCTCTCTGACTTTTTGATGCCTTGGTCTTCAGATGTCTCTCATCTTGGACCTGAGAAATGATGCATCACAATTATTATAATGTTCATGACAGACATTAAGCAAATATCCATAGTTTGATTGTAATTGTGATACAAATGTTGACGTAAACAGCCGATACCTTTGCACTGGTCGTGGTCGAACCTGAAAATCCTCCACAAGACTCTGAAAAATAGCAACAAACTTTGTAAGGCTATGTTGTATGCAGTGAAGACAAAATATAGATACCAACAGAACTAGTTACCTGTACAGTAGCAGCATTTTGTTTTACAGATGTATACTAACAAAGCCAGAAAGGGAGCCAGACTAATACTCAGGAAGATGACGATCTTCAAATTTGCGTAGGAAGGTGTATCGCTATAAACCTCTGTGTCATCTGCAAATTCAGACATGAGAAGATGTTACATTTCTTTGAATTTCCTTTTTTGTCCAAAGTCACTGACAGTATGTAACTTACAGAGCAGCTACGCCTCAATTTACTGTCAAATCTTCTTACCACAACTGTTTCACAAACAGCAACAACTATTAAAAACTTACAATCAAAGATGAGCCTGGTCCCGTCGCCAAACAGTATTCGTCCACATGAAGTGACAACGCAATAGTAAACCCCGGCATCGTCATCACTGAGATTCTCAATGAGAAGGTTGTACACACAGGTTGTTTCTCCAGAGACAGTCTGGCAGGTGTTGTGATTTCCAGAGGAGTGAATCATTTCAGGAGCAGAGTGATCAGAGTTTTTCAGCCACATGACACTGATGTGTTCGGCGGCGCATTGACCAGAGCGAATGGAACATCTCAGAGTCACAGAGTCTCCTGACTGGACCGAATGAAGCTCCGGCTGCCAGATGACAGAGTTGCTGATCATCTTTGCACCTTGGAAAAGAAATCAAATGGCTTGTGATTGTTAGCGTCTTCTTCACATAGAACTGAGATTAGATGAAATGCTTTAATGGTAAACTACAGATAATCAATACCTTTCAGCATCAAGAAAGTTCCTGATCCAAAGTTAATTTCATTTAAATGCATCACTCCACAGAAGTATGTCCCGACATCGTCCCATGATGTTGCAGATATTCTCAGATGACTGTTGGTCTTGTCAAATTCTACTGAATAGTGGCGCTCGAACTCATCAGAAAGCACGCTGCGTTGATAGTAAGAATCAAATGAAGCCACAAGCTGCAGTTTCCTCCCTGTAGTCAGTTTGTACCACACTCTTTTTGTCATCAGGCTTTTTATGTAACACTGGATAGTCGCTGATTCTCCAAGCTTCAGTGTTTGTAAAGAAACAGGCTGAGAGACTTCATTTGACTGTGCTGCACCTAAACAAACAGACGGGATATAATCAGCTTTCTGTGTGAAGAATCTGATAGAAAGATTTTTGATTTTTGGTACTTACACAAACACCAGAGCGTGAAAATGTTTGCAAAGAACACGATCATCTTGTTTGTTGTTCTTCTCCTGCTTCTTCTCCACAGCCGTTCTGTGACCTACTGAAGACTTGACAGGTTCACAACACCGACTTGTCCTACATTTCGCCACATTTGTCAGATCTGATTGGCTCGTTGGCGTCGCTTTGCAGAACACGACTGGCTGCAGTGTTTGTGGTTTCCATACAGATTTCATCAAAAAAAAAAAGTTATCTCGGTGTTTCACATGAGCGTCCTCTGCAGCACCAACATGAATGATGACATCCATGTGAGGTATTGTAGTTTTTATTCTTTTTTTGGTTCTGTCCCTCCACTGCAGTTCAGTTGGTTTGTCTTAAAGACGTTTATTTCACAAGGTTGCTGAACAGTGGCAACAATAATTGACTCATGGACTTTATTAGGCCTCCGACCTGCATCACGCTTTTCTGTAAGCAAACGTGACTTCCTCCGAGATGCTTTCTGAGAATGACCTGAGGCCTCTTTGCCAGGAAGCCACAACGCTATCTCTGTGTGATTTGACTGCTTCAAAACCAACACATTGTACGAAAAGAATCCCCGTCCGTTAGCAGATAAAACTTCACTCAGAGACACTGACAACTGAGTGTTTACACCTCCATGAATATGATTGGATGTTACAAGTGATTAGGACTGAACAATTAGTAATTGATGATGGTATGATGGTTGCTCATTATAATAACGGTCCTCCACATTTGAAATCTATTACACAGTGAACACTGAGCTGTAGAACTCTAAAATCAACTTTTGTCATTTTGCTTTCTTCGAATGGTCAAAATCTTTTGTGTATCAATAATCAGATGGATTGGAGTTAGATCTAGTCAGTGTGACTTGCCATTTTCCATCAAATAAAGAGAACAAAAGGTACTTATAACTCATGAGAGCATCCAACAGAGCAAACTCACAGTGTGTTTTATATGTCTTTGACTGTAGTACGTGAAACACTGTGCGGCTTTTATACACTTGTTGTTTTCAGATAGAACATCATATATTAAATTTTTGTTTTCTTGCCATTTTCATAATTTCATATGAAAATGAGCAGCTCTAGTATGCAGATAATGGACTGCCAATGATGAAAATGTGCACCTTTTATCCCATGACAGGCTTCGCTGGGAATGGACTGGAAGTCATAAGGTCACTTTTCAGTTGTGGAGTCTCAGTTAATTAGCTAAGTGCACAAGACAAAGAGACCGATGCACTCGTACAAGTTCAGTAGACGAGCTTTTTGTAGTTATTTGTCATAAAGTTAACCGTTATAGGAGGAGATTTAAGCCTTTTCATTGGAGTACAGACATTTGTCCTCTGTTTCCTCTCTGTGTCTTTTGGCCTTTGTTACTCTTACAGCAGGTTTTCTTCAGTTTTCTAAGTCTGGTAATAAAGTAGCATATCACTGTTAATGTCCTGTCATCTATTAATTCAGTGCATTTCTTGATGTTTTTGTTTTTTGCTGTGGTGTAGTTCCAGCAACAGTATCAATACATTCAGGCAGGTGTTGAATCAAAGTCATAATTTCGATCTCTATGGTGTGTTTAAACCCCTGAAGCTCCTCTTTTTTTTTCTCTGATCGAAACCACATTGCCAAGTCTTCCCCACAGAAGTCTATGAAATGAGTGTCGTGGAACACAGAGCAGCCTGGATGTGTTTAAAACGACATGTCTCAGTTTTATTTCATTGGATTTAATCAAAATACTGTTCTTAAGAAACCCCTTATAACTGGTTTGTTAATTTTTATCTGAATGATTAACAGAATTCTCACAAAGCTAGCAAAGACATTAGTAGTGGTTTATTGGTGCACACACACCTACACACACACACACACACACACACACCCCACACACGTCGCCTTTGCAGTGCAACCACAAAAGATGCAATCAGGTCTGCATGTGTGGGTTGTGTCTGATAAAAATAAGTGAACACGTAAGAGGGAAAGTGATTGAAAAGTTTATTTAAAGAGTTTACAGGAGCAGAAGGCTTTGCAGTTATAACATTTGCCTGAAATCGCTAAAAAAAAAAAAGTCTTTACAGAAGGTATATTATACTTTGAGTTAATATAAAGATGTTTCAATTAAACAAAGATGAAACACGTCCAACTCTACTGCCTTACATTGAAGTACACACATTCACTCCAGGTTTCATCCTTCTGTCTTCTTGACCTATTGATCGCCCTCAAAGCGATGTAGCAGAGGTGGTCATCAGGTTTGTGTCCCTGTTGATGACAAACAAGAAATCACAAATGTGGTCCAGATCAGAAATAGAAACCTTTGGAAGATTTCGAGGATTCAAGCAGAAATTACCTCTCCTGTCTTTGTGGAGGGATCTGAAAGTCTTGCATGACATTCTGGAAAACAGACAAAAAAAACAATCTTCTTAGTAACATATGTTCAACGTATGTGCATTATATACACAATCTAACACCAGTTACCTGCACAAAGGCATGTATTTATCTTGTCGATCAGCAATAAAACACTCAGGATGGTGGTGAATGCGACAGCCGCGCCCAAGACGTACACCAAGACGAGAGAGTCTCCCTCATCTGCAGATTCAGACAGCAGGAGAGACTTTTCAAACATTAATATTTTTACAAATGCTAGCTGACAGAAAACCACTTCCTTGAAAACCCGATTCAGTCATCTGAGTTTAAGGTTGGAGTAAATGCTTCTGAAACTAAGGCAGCATTTTAGAGAATGTTACGTACCCTCAAAGTCCAGCTTGGTCCCGTTTCCAAACAGAATGTGTCCACATGAGGCGACAGCACAGTAGTAGGTCCCAGCATGAGACAGGTTCAGGCTCTTCATCGGCAGGTTGTAGACACAGGTTTGTGCGTTGGGTTTTCTCTCACACTGATCGTTCCTGCCTCCGTGGGTGTAAATGAGTCCGGGTTGAGAATCTTCTTCGCTTTTGAACCAGTGAACACTGTGTTCTCCATCACAGGTCCCAGTTTGTACCGTACAGTTCAGAGTCACAGAGTCTCCCGGTTGGACGGTCTGAGATGCCGACTGCTGGACCAAAGTTCGGATGTTCCAACCTGACTGGTTTACATTGATGATAATGCCCTCCGCAAATTCCAGTGTGTACAAATAACTACTTGCACAGAAGTAAGTAGCTGAATCTGAAGCGTGCAGATCTGTTATCTTCAGGTGATTTTCACCTTTTGCAGCAAACAGCGTGAAGCGTGGATCCCCCTTGAATTCATTGTGAAAAGTAGCGTTTATGTCGTGCTTGTAGAAGGTAGAGATGAGCCTTGGTTTCTGTCCAAGAGTTTGCTTGTACCAGTAAAGCATCACTGCATCTCCTTCGTAGAAACATTGCAGAGTCACGTCGTCTCCAGTTGTACCAGATAGAAAACGATTCTGCTGATGAACAGATGCGAATATTTTCAAGGTATCCATCTGAGCTGAATTGAAATGAGACGGAGAAAATCCACATTAAGAACACATGAAGCCATAGCCAGCCACTTTAGGAGTTGTAAACTGCAGTTTTTTAAAAGTACTCACCCATTTTCCCCATAGACAGACATGTCAGATAGAAGACAAGCTGTGCTGCTGTCAT
>NW_007578220.1:354397-356608 GCF_000690725.1 Stegastes partitus
ACTCCAGGAACATCAGACCTATCATCAAGCATGGCGGTGGTAGTATTATGCACTGAGTTATGGGAGTTAAACATGGTCTTTACAGGTGTATGTAAACTTTTGCTCATGATTGTATGTAGTCCTGCATCTTCCTTTCTTTCTTGTCAGTTGACTCTGTTTGAAATCCTGTTGATCACCTGCCTACTACCTGGATCACTCTTTGTCTGTATCTGAGCTGTGCATTGTGTTTTCTGTACACTGTGTGCTTACCTGATGTACTTCCTGTTAGCTGCCTGATTTGCTCCTTGTGCGTCATGTGTGCTACCAGCTTATGTTGTTGTACCTGTTTGGGTTTCCAGTTGCCTGGATTCTGTTTTTCAGTTGGTTTTTAGTTATCCCTTGGACTTTCAATCAGAATAATACCTGGATCACCCTTTACTGGCCCCCCTGTGTCAGGCGTTTCATCATTTCGTCATTTTTTATTCCCACAACCTGCCTGCTGTGTGTGAGTTTCTGCACTTGGGTCCTTACTTGATCACTCGCTGACAACAGACCAGTATTTTAAATCGAAAACTATCTGTTTAGATTTATTGTATTAAAAATACAGGCCCCACAGTAAGAACTCAATGTGACACAAGCCAGTACACCTTTCATTAAGTTCTTGTCGACTTTGTTATATTCATGCATGTTTACATTGATTTGTGATGACAAACCCAGTCCTCCTCTTTCTGGAGGATACCAGTGTCGCACAAATATCTTGATAGATATTCTTGATAGATGGTTTTGGTCATTATCATGCTGGAATATCTGCAAGCTTCTGCAGACTGGGAGTCATCTAGTCAGTGAGTATTTTGGTATATTTACAGGCATTCACAGTGCAATATATAAATGTCATCTCCCCCACACCTTGTGCACTTGTGCAGCCACACAACATCACGTTCTGTTTGTCACTATCAGGCAGATACATTCACTGTTTTATACCTGACCAGGTTCATGCCAAATATGCTGGACCCCATCTCAGTGAAACAAATATATCTTCGTCTCATCTGACCAAAGAAGGTGCTCCCATATATTCATGCCAAGTCTAAAGTTTTTCCAGATTGTACAAAAAGCACAGTGTCCATGCAGTCGTGTAAGGAAAACATCCACTGTGTCTCTGATTACTGACATCACTAAACTCTTGAAAAGATTATATGGCTTCACACATATATTTATGTCATATTGTCAAAGATACCACCACATCGGTGGGGGCTAACCTCTTGACTTCTTAGGACTTACTTTAGGTGACACCTTGACATACCATCTACTGGTTTTGTGAATAAAACACAGTAAATCCATTAAGACTCACAGTCATAAGAGTTTGCTAATTATTCATCCAAATTTATTTCTGCTTCACAAAATGCATCCATCACAAAATGATTACACTTTGGCTAAATCCAGAGAGAACATGACTTCAACCTTCAACCTGTTCCTTTACAAACCATCCATATCATCAAAGCAAGCCAACAACTGACATGAGATTGCAATACTATAAAGTGCAAAATTCTGATTCCAGATCATAGACAGAACATTTTTATGTTAAAAAAAAGCCAAAGCTGGTAATTTGGGCAACAAATTGAACACAATGAGTAGAAGTTAATATTGAACCCTTCTGCTTGAATACTGCAGCCCACATATGAAACAGTAACAGGCGTGCTGCATTGCACAGAAACAGATCAGAAACATGTCCAGCTCTACTGCCTTATACCCGAGTACACACATTCAGTCTCTCTGTTTCTCTGACTTCTTGGTCTTTTAACCCTGTCGTGCTTCAAAGCTGCGTAGTGAACGTTTTCTTCATCTTGGTCGCCCTAATGATGAAATATAAGGTAAAAAAATCACAATGTTGCACAATGAATATGTTTAAATGTTAATACAGTAGTTAAATCTGAATAAAGTCACCTCTGCATTTGTTGTGGAAGGAGATGAACGACTTGAACTCGACTCTGAAACAGAGTGAAAAAGAAATGCTCTGACTGCAATGTTGTGTTAAGTTTAGACAATATGGTCAGTGACAACCATTAACGGCCGTTGTACCTGTGTGTTTGAATCTGTTTCTTTTGAGGATCACGCACATTAGGAAAGCCTGGAAAACACTCAGAAAAGTGGTGATTGCCAAAGCTCCCCACAAGACGTGCACAGAGACAAGAGAGTCCACTGCATCTGTGGAGAGTCGGACACCAGGAAACATTA
>NW_007578220.1:357527-361210 GCF_000690725.1 Stegastes partitus
TGCTGAATGAAAAGAACTGTGATCCTTTCTTCACTTATCATAGACAAGACTGTGTTTGATTGGCTGTCCTGATCACATGTTCACTGCTTCCTATATTGTCAAGCCAAGTTTCTCAGAAATATTCACATGGTGAGAGATGTATGAAGCATGGAAATACTCCTCAGCTCTACTTAATCTCAGAAGTCACTAAAAAACATCTACCATTAATGTGCATTCATATTTTATCTAACAATACTTTCTTCTCATAGGTTTTGTTAGATTTCTGTTGAAAAAGTTGTTTGCCATCCATCATATGTCTCAGACAGATCTTGATTTATTTGTTGTTTTGTGGTTTCCAGGTAATGCTAATAACAACATACATTCATGATATTCATTGGCAAGCTGCAGACACAGGTGTGTGTTTGTGTGTTGGGTTTCCTACCACACTGATCATTCCTGCCTCCATGGATATGATAGATGTTGCTATGGTGATGGCGGCATGAATGGGCACAGGGGCCCCTTCAAGAGACAGTGACAACGATATTTGGAGTGTCTTGCCTTTCCCAGACATTCATTCCGCAAAACTTACAGCCGAGAGACTTTGCTGAACATCAGGACCATAAATGTCGCTAAAATTGCAGCGACTGGTTGTGATTTGGACGTACTACACCAACACCGAATCCTGTCGGCGACTATGCCAGCAGTTGCCCAAGAGAGAAGGAAGCACAAACATCCTAAACAAAAGAGGGGAAAGAGAGCCGGGATCCATGCCAGGCTAAAGGCTACCCCCTTCCAGACCAGCAGTACCATGGCGCCTACTTTCCAATGTCTGCTCCCTCGACAACAAGCTGGACGACCTACTGTCAGGAAACAGGTTTGGACCCAAGTGCAGACACAGGAACAGGCAGAGACAAATCAAGAAATTACAGAGTCTATTTTAAATGATTAACAAAACTTATAAGAATAGGGGAATCCAGCTGTAAAGGAAACTAGTATGAAGCAACCAAACCTAAAACCAAAAAGGGGCGAAACTAGAAAAACGGCTGGCTAAAGTTAACAAAGCAGGGCTACTCACAAAAAACTACAAAGGGAAAGGCAGAGTGAATGTGGAGAGGGAGTGAGGATCAAGCAGGACAGGTCGGGGGGACGAGGGCTTGGAAGACTGTGTGCAGGATTGGATGGTGGATGGGAAACCAAGAAGCAGCTGGAGAATCCATGGCAGGGAAACGGGTAGCTGAGTCAATGGTCTGGCAGAGAGTGGAGGGATGAGCTGGGTTTTATGGAGCAGTGGTGATGAGAGCCATGTGAGTCAATTACTGCAGCCGTCACTGATTGAGCTGATGAGTACTGATGAGGAGAAAGAAAGAAGAACAGGGAGAGGGAGACAGACAAGGGCTGGGGCCAAGGCCGGGGGGTCATGACACCTACGTTTGCTGAGATAAACCCACAGAGAGTGGACAGACTGCTGTGTGTTTCCTTTTACAGAACCATGGCTCCATGACAACTTCCCAGACGGCCACACAGCTGGAGGGGATGACAGACTGACAGGCAGATATCTCTGGTAAAAGCCAAGGCGAGGGGCTGTGCATCTATATTAACAAAGACTGGTGTGTAAATGCCACGTTAGCCTCTAAACACTGCTCTCAGTTGGTGGAGTTTATTATTGTAAAATGCTGGCCATTCTACCTGCCGAGGGAATTCACCAACGTGATTGTAGTCGTTGCTTACATTGCTCCAAACGCTAATGCTAATGAGGCGCTAGGAGGGCTACACGATGCCATCAGTGAACTTTTACCTAAACACCCAGACAGCTTTATAATGGTTGCAGGGGATTTTAACCACAACAGTTTAAAGTCTGTGCTCCCCAAGATCAAGCAATTTGTGGACTTTAAAACCAGAGGAGAGAACATGCTGGACTTGATGTAGTCAAACCTCCCTGATGCATACAAAGTAACCCCCCGCCTCCACCTCGGCCGCTCTGATCATCTTTCTGTTATGCTGGTGCCTGCTTACAAACCCCTACTGAACAACAGCACTGAGTTTCCCATGAGGCAAGTCAAGTCAATGTTATTTGCATAGCACAGTTTGCAACATATGTCATCACACAGCGCTTAATATGGTAAGGTATAGACCTTACAAATTTAAACAGAGGACCCAACAATCCAAAGTTGCCTTTGGACTCCCTCTGAGCAAGCGGTTGGCAATGGTGGGAAGGAACCAAAAAAAACTCTGACAGAAGCAGGCTCCGGAAAGGCAGCCATCTGCCTCGACCGGTTGGGTGAGAGTGGGGATAGCAGGCTAGCAGATGGAGAGCAAGCAATAGAACAATATAAATGTACATATTTTGGGGGTTGGCAAGGCCAGCGGCTGCAGGTCAGAGACGTGAAGCTCCAGATCCAGAGATGTCCACAGACAGAACAAGCACAGGACTTTGGGGGAAACCAAGAGTTAGTGACGTGTAATGGTGGATATAACTGTATGGAAGGAAGATAGAGGAGAGGAGCTCAGTACATCATTGGAAACCCCCGGCAGTCTAAAGCTATAGCAGCATAACTAAGGGACAGTTCAGGTGATCCTGAGCAGCCCTAACTATAAGCTTAAACAATGAGGAAAGTTTTAAGCCTAACCTTGAAAGTAGAGAGAGTGTCTGCCTCACAAACCCAAACTGGGAGCTGATTCCATAACAGAGCAGCCTGATAGCTGAAGGCTCTGCCTCCCATTCTACTTCTGGAAACTCTTGGAACCACAAATAGATCTGCAATCTGAGAGCTAAGGGCTCTGTTAGAATGATGTGGCACAACAGCGTTTTTAAGGTAAGATGGAGCTTGGTCATTAAGAGTTTTATATGTTAGAAGCAGGATTTTGAATTCCATCCTGGATTTTCCACGAAGCCAATGAAGAGAAGCTGATGTGGGAGAAATACGATCTCTCTTACTGGTTCCTGTCAGAACCCTGGCTGCAGCGTTTTGGATCACCTGAAGGTTTTAAGAGAGTTCTTGTGACATCGTGATAATAATGAATTGAAATAGTCCAGTCTAGAAGTTCTAAATTCATGGACCAGTTTCTCAGCATCACCCTGAGACAGGATGTCACTGATTTTTACAATATTATGTAGATGAAAGAAGGCTGTCAATATACATCACACACACATATATATATATATTTATGTCATCTTGTCATAGATACCACCACATCAGTGGGGGCTAACCTCTTGACTTGTTAGGACTTACTGTAGGTGACACCTTGACATACCATCTACTGGGTTTGTGAATAAAACACAGTAGATCTATTAGGACTCACAGTCATAAGAGATCAATAACTATTCATCCATATTTATTTCTGCTGCACAAAATGCATTCATCACAAAATGATTACACTTTGGCTAAATCCAGAGAGAACATGGCTTCAACCTTCAACCTGTTCCTTTACAAACCATACATATCATCAAAGCAAGCCAACAACTGACATAAGATTGCAATACTATAAATTTCAAAATTCTGATTCCAGATCATAGACAGAACATTTTTATGTAAAAAAAAAAGCCAAAGCTGGTAATTTGGGCAGCAAATTGAACACAATGAACAGAAGTTAATACAGAATACTTCTGCATGAATACTGCAGCCCACATATGAAACAGTAACAGGCGTGCTGCATTGCACAGAAACAGATCAGAAACATGTCCAGCTCTACTGCCTTATACCCGA
>NW_007578220.1:362149-366699 GCF_000690725.1 Stegastes partitus
GAGTCTGAAGTGCGCAGATCTGTTATCTTCAGGTGGTTTTTTCCTTTTTCAGTGTCCAGTGTGAAGCGCGGGTTGCTCTTGAATTCATCAGAAAATATGGCTTCTGTGTCATACTTGTAGAACATGGAGGTGAGCCTCAGCCTCTGTCCCAAGGTTTGTTTATACCAGTAAAGCCTTCCAGTAAAATTGCTTTGATAGAAACATTGCAAAGTCACACTGTCCCCAGTGTTTGCTGACAGAAAAGTTGTGTCTTGACGAAGCACTGATGATAATTTCAGGTGACTCATCTGAGCTGAAGTGAAACACAAAGCAGACACACATTGTGGACACATAAAAGCATGGCCATACACTTTCAAAGATACAGACTGCAGCCACACAAACTCACCCATTTCCCACAAGAGCAGACAGGTCAGGTAGAAGACAAAGTGTACAGATGCCATCGTGTTCAGGTTGTCGTGCTGAATGAAAAGAACTGTGATCCTTTCTTCACTTGTCATAGACACGACTGTGTTTGATTGGCTGAGCAGAAGTGACACAGTATGTCCTGTTCAGGAAATCTGATCACATGTTCAAAGCCACCCATAGTGTCATGCCAAGTTTCTCAGGAAATTTACATGGTGAGAGGTGTATGAAGAACGGAAATGCTCCTCAGCTCTGCTTAATGTTACGAATCGCTGAAAAATATATAACTACTGTATTACCTATCTAACTGACAGTAGTTTCTACTCATAGGTTTTGTTAGATTTCTGTAGAACTGGTTTACCATCTATAATGTCTTAAACAGATATTGATTTATTTGTTATTTTGTGGTTTCCGGGTTGTACTAATGCTAATAACAGCAAACTGACATCCATAGTTGCCAATAATCTTTGTGTTCCATCATGTGATTTGGTAAAGGGGAGGATTCTGACCATAACCATATTGTCCTTCTCCTACCTAGACTGTTTATTAGGTTTATTTGCTTAATGCTGTTCAGAATCATTGTTTATGAGATTCCTTTTACATGACAGTGATGAGAAACAATAGTATCATTTAATGCAATCTTGTTGAATCACATTTAATTTCTACTGACAAAGTGTAAAAAGCCTTTTTAATAGATCTTTTCAGTTCATAAACTGCACTGTTCCTGATTGTTTTAGTGGGGTTAAGGAGCATTAACATTATGTGAGAGTGCACACATCCTGCAAAAAACCACAAAGCCCACTGCACAGAAATATCTCATAAGCAAACAGCAAATAAACGTTCAAAACGACAACTGACTCTGAAGAAGATAATACGGTACAGGAAGTCTCAGCCTGCAAACTGACATGGTTGGTTCCTTTGGTTTTTACAGCTATCCCTCATGTCTTCTAGCATACAAATAACACTGTATGTACATGTTAACAAGGTCCTGTGTTTATGCCTTGATTTAGTCAGAGCTGCTTTGGCAGCATGAGGTGGGCCTCCGTCATGTTAGGCAGGTGGTTTTAATGTTGTGGCTGCGCAGTGTATGCTGGTATTCCAGCACAGTTTTAGCCCTTTTCTTTTGCAGTGGTATGTGACATCAATGAATAACATCCCAAATAGAATCATAATGAATGTTTATTAACAGTAAGTTAAAGCTACCTAATACATGTACTCTCACAATGTTCTAATGTCTTTTTATTTAACCTTCATTTAACCAGGTGAGTCCCATTGTGACTGACATCTCTTTTGCAAGGGAGCCCTGGCCAAGAGGGCAGCGACAAGGGTTACAACAATACAACACAAAAAATAAAATAAATAATATATATTCACTGTAAGGCATAAATAAATGGAATACATACAGTACATAAAAACTCAAAAGGAAAGCGCAAGACAGAGAGGAAACACATAAATGAACAATTGCATCATCTGCGTACAGATGAAAGTTAGAAGAATCAGAATCTATTATACCTCTGCCAATGTTGTTGATATAGATAGTGAACGAGATGGACCCCGGAATGGACCCTTGGGGCACACCCCAGGCAATTGACTTGGGAGATGACCTCTGCCCTTCAGCAAGGACTGTCTGGGACCTGTCAGAAAGATAATTTACAAACCAATTAACCGAATTGAGACTCAAGCCAATGTCTTGAACTAAGATGGTGTGGTCCACAGAGTAAAATGCCTTGGATAAATCAATAAACACTGCCCAGCAGTGTTTATGATTATCAAGCTTTTGAATGAAGTCATTCAGCACTTTGGAGGCAGCAATTATTGTGCTGTGACCAGATCTAAAGCCAAACTGAACAGAGCTAAGCTGACCACTTTTTCATAAAAACTCCTTTAACTGGTCATTCACCAGGGATTCCATAATTTTTGCAACCACTGAGAGTTTTGAAATTGGCCGATAGCTGTCAAGGTCAGAGGGATCCCCTCCTTTAGAAATGGGCAAAACATAGGCCTCCTTCCAAAATTTAAGGATAGAATTAGTGGAGAGGGATAAATTAGAAATACATGCCAGTAGATCAGCTATAAGTTCTGCTGAGAGTCTTAGTACATAGGGTTCCAGGCCGTCAGGGCCTGGAGGCTTCATTGAGTCAATAGCTTTTTAAGCCTTGAGGACACAAGCAGTAGAAGTGTGTTCAAAAGCAAAACTATGGGAACCTGGAGCCTCTTCAGCCGTAGAAGAACTGGGCAGGACACCAGATTTCAAACCAGGGAACGGGCGATGGAATAAGTATCCAGCAGAAACAAAGTGTTCATTAAAAAGTCCTACAATAGACTGTTTATCAGTTATTGCCTGGGAACAATGAATAATTTGTTGGTGGAGTGAAGCAGAGGCAGAAGGGTTAAGAGACTTAATCCTTTTCCAGAATTTGGAAGGGTTGTTCAAGTTTTCAGATGTCAATTTGAAATAATATTCAGATTTGAGTTTCCTGATGGAGGCAGTACATTTGTTCCAGAGACACCGAAATCTGGACCAAAGACAAGCAGAATTTGATTCTCTGGCTTTGGCCCAAGCTTGTTTTCGAATTTAAATAAATCAGCGAGCTCAGAAGAGAACCAAGGGTTATCTCCCTTTTATTCTGTATTTGATAAAAGGATCCTGTTTATTTGTGGTGAAAAGGAAGACAAAATGAAAATAATTCCATGCTGTATCTACATTAGGGATCAGACTAATTCGATCCAAGTCACCACAAAATAAATCATGTAGAAACGCCTGTTCAGAAAGCCATTTGTAGTTTCTTTTTCGTACTGCTCGAGGGCATGTTTTAGGGAGCCTGGTATCTCGAACACAGGCCACAACACAGTGGTCACTGAGATCATTTGCCAAAACTCCAACAGAAGAGAATTTATAAGGATTATTTGTGAGAATTAAGTCCAAGAGAGTAGATTTACTTGGAAGTTTAAGGTTAGGGCAGGTAGGGAGATTGACAAGCTGGGATATGTTCAACTTACTACATATCCCTTTTAGGCCATCTGAGGCAGTGGTGAGCCAATCCCAGTTCAAATCCCCCAACAATACCAGCTCAGAATTGCTCAATTCAGCCAGCACATTTGAGATAAAAGTCACTGATTCATTAGTAGCAGAGGGAGCTTTTGTAAGAACCAATAACTGTAAGAAATTTAAACAGTTTAGGATTAGAGAAGGATTTAATCACATTAACAGTCAATTTTGATTTAACATAGATCACAACTCCGCCACCCTTAGTTGAACGATCAGCACGTTGATTACAAATTGTAATCAACTACACTGATACAAGTGTCAGAAACTGATTTTTTAAAAGCCATGTTTCAGATTATACCAGGACATCAGGTTCAGAAGTTAAGACCCAGGCATGGACTAAATCAACTTTAGGTACCAAGCTTCTGACGTTCATATGCATAAATCCGAGACCATTTCTAACTTTGAAGTCAGCAAGAGTGGACAGGTTAGTGCAAGACGTGGGACCAGGATTAGACTCGACATTACATGATAGCAAAAGAAGTAACATCACAAGCACACGTGACTTATTCCTCAATACATCAGACAGGGAGTATACATGGGAGGGATCACGAGAGGCACTAATCATTTGTACCATAGTGAAATGAGTCGGTTTTACTTGTATATTTACATGCATAAGACCGAAGTTCACAGGTTTATCAACCAACCCCGTGCGTGACACAGTGCATAACAAAAGCAAAAAAAATGTAAACTGGCTACATTCAAGACAGGTCGGGTTTAGAGTGGGACAGCTACTCATTACAAAGGGCAGTGCAGCTATTAACCACTGACCATTTGAAGAAGCCATGCTGGAAAGGGGACAAATTGCAACTATTACAAGGGGCAAATACAGAATGAAAAGATGAAGAAAAGAAAAGGATTTAAAGCCACTTGTAGCAATAGGGCAAACAATGACAAGAGTAGTTTAGAAGCCCCACTGAGAAGTAATAATCATATTAGTACCAGGTCTCTATGAGGAGAATAGGCCCTAGTAGACCTATTTGACCTCAGAGCTGGGTGGACAGTGCCCGGGGCGCAGTAGTAGGCCTCCGAGCTGGAAGGGAAGGGCCCCTGGGAGCAGTAGCAAACTGTAGGCCTAGTGCTGGATTGGTAGGCCCCAGGG
>NW_007578220.1:367018-368284 GCF_000690725.1 Stegastes partitus
GGCCCGAGGATGTGGCAGCAGCAGTAGGCCAAGTGCTGAATAACGGACCTTGGAAAGGTGGGAAAAGCTAGGGCCACAAAAAGTTGACTGGTTCAGGTTCAGTTTTCAGGATGCTGCAGCAGATCTTCCCCAAAGGCTAGCCCCTCTGGAAAGAAGCTCTTTTACTTAGCCAGCCACAGCCTGGAGTGCAGACACAAAGCAGCTGCCCACAGCTAGTACACGGCACCCAAAAACAGAAAGGGAAAAAAAAAATTGGCCATCCACAGATGAAAATGTTAGAAAAGAGTAAAACAATTCTACAAATCTTAAAATGCAATAAAAACCAATAGAGATACAAATAAAAGAACTAGTAGAGACAAACACTGAACAGAGACATCAGACATGCTGCCATATTGGAAAGTATTAATTTAATTCAATTCAATTTTATTTGTATAGTGCAGTTTACAACATTTGTCATCACATAGTGCTTTACATAGTACGGTGTAGACTTTACAAATTTACACAGAGAACCCAACAATCCATTAATGAACATTTATGGCTACAATGTTATCAGGAAAGTTAGAAAGCTGCTTCAATTTAAAAGTTCACATCGTGCCACACTTATACAAGCAAGGAATGACCGGATATCTTTATACAGCTGAAAGTAACAGCTGATGCAATATTAAATCATCGTCATCTACAGTCAGTTCTATCTGATGCAGTTTGTAAGAAATACGCAAAAGATTCAAGTTATTCAGATGACAAAAACACTTTTAAGGAGCAACACACTTTAACCAACAATGTAGATATACAGATGTTTATATGTGCTAGAGGTCCATGGAAAGTTAGTTTGCATTGGCAAAAAAAAAAAGAAACAAATGAGAAGGCATATGAGCATAACCTTTGACATGAATGATACTAAGACCTGCTCTGGTAGATGCGGTTGTGAGGAGCAATATAAAACATTGTTTAACCGTCTTTCCAGAAACAACAAAAGAAGATATTCAGTAAAAAAAAAAAAAAGTAACAAAATTTTGGCTCATTACCAGATTACTGGGATCATCAGTGAAACCAAAAAAAAAATGAAAATAATGTCTGATATAATAATAAAAATACCACATTGTTGTAATTGCAGGTCAAATTTTACACAGCTATGCATTGAAAACATGTCTTTCAGGGTTTCACTGTAGACAAAATACGTGCAATCTTCTTCAGTCAGGTTATTATCTGCATCTTTAGAGAGGTACGGACTTTGAAGACATGTAGCATCCAGCTCTATTGTTTTAC
>NW_007578220.1:369719-372555 GCF_000690725.1 Stegastes partitus
CACCAACATCAGCTGATATAAAACGAGCCTCTTGACGATGAGATGAGAATTTCTGAGTCGCCACTCGAGCTGATAGGAAATGAGACAAAAGAATGCAGCATTCAGTTTCCATGAAAGTATTCAGCAAAACAGTACATTTAAACTTTTCAAACATTTGCATGAAGCAGTGATCATAACTGATGCATGTTTGAATTACAAAATCATAACTCACCTATTGTCTCCAGGAGCAGACATGTCAGATACACAACAAACTTGGGAGGTGTCATTGCGCTCAGACTGCTGAGTTGAATGAAGATGGTTCTTGACTTTCCTGTTCTCTTCAAAGACCAGACTGTGTCTGATTGGCCAATCTGCTGCCAGACTATAGCCCCATATAGGGAAAATGATCACAAGTTCAGTCACACCTACACAAAAATCTGGTTCTCTGAATAGAATCACAGAGAGGGAGGTGCACAATGGTTGCTCGTGTTGGTGCTACGTTTTAAATGACTAAAAAATACATTATCACTATGCACATTATTGGCATTGGCTACTTAGGATGAACAGATTTATTCAATACACCTGAAGCATAGTATTGCAAATATCACTTCCTAGATGTTGAATCCAATGTGGCAGTATAACTGAGACTATTCTTATGCTGTCCAGAGAATGAACGATATCACTGGGGCTGCTGTGAGGAGAGACAAATTTTAGCGTTAAACTAAAGGTGAAGTATTGAATTTTTTTATTTATTTTTTCTTAATGTTTTGAGAAGAAGCAGAAATGTCCATCCTGACATATTCTCATACTGAAACATGTAATAGCAAAGTTGTTCCACAGCCGGAAACATTTTGTTTTCACCTCGAAAAGCTGTCAAGGTTAAACGGTTACCTGGTGACTCTTAACTACCCACGGGTGTCATGGTGTCAGTCAGGCAGGTATAGCAAATGGATAGAAGAAAGACAACAAGGTTGGCTGCTTAGTTTTTGGTCCATTTATGTTTATTGGCCTGTGTCCATATCATGGGACTTGCAGGTTTCTTTAGCTTTGCACATAAGAGCAACATTCGGATCCTGGAATGGTGGTGGTGCCATTAGTCTGTAGACTAGATTTTGACCCCTTTGTATGATGTTTACACTGATTTTCAGTTGCTGTATCACTTTATCTGACAATGCTACTTGGTGAAGATGAGGCACCAACATGCCATCAGAAAAAGGTCTTTGCTTGTGTTAAAATACACCTTTGCTAAATGCAGAAGGGTAACCACAAACTCTGGTTGTGTTCTAGGCTGCTAGGGTGATGAGTCCTGCGACAAGACGAGCCCCCAAAAAGCATCCTTTTTATTTGTCTCAAAGAGCATCTGTGAATGATGAAAGTAACATGCTTACATCCTGCCAACAACCACAACCCCTGCTACACTAAAAGAGACAGAAAGCAGAAAATGTAGGGGTAGAGGTCAGCAGATCTCTGAGGAAGGAGCAGAAGGTTGAAAGGCATTATCTTAAACTCTGCAGTATCAACAGAAATAGTTGGACCTTGTGTTTAAAAGGAAGGCAACCATCAGGATTGTTTGGATTTTCTCTTATCTTAGCAATTCAGCGGTTTATAAAAATGCCATTTGCTATAGCCAGTGTTGTTCTTGAACCCATAATCAAAGGAGATACTATATTCACATTGTACTTAAAGGTTTCTGTCGTCACAATGTTGACTTTTATCAGCAAATTCTTGCAGCAACATCACCTTCAGAGGAACATCATGAGTCAAGTTGAAGTGGAATGAAAGACAAAGCAAGTTATCAGTTATTTAATGGGATTAAATGTGTATGATGAGTGACCATGCACAAGTTCTAATGGCAACAAGATGCAACTTGCCATTTACCTCTTGAAAAACAAAAAGCACTCGTGAGATGCCATTGTGTTTACAGCTCTGTTTTGAGCAAAACAATAGTCACACCTTCGCCATTCTTGAGAGACAAGAATTTGCTGAATTGTCCAACCCAACGTAACACCATGTGTATTGTGTGTGTATATGCTCTCAAGTTTACTGAAGCTATATTGTCAAGTGTGCCATTTGGGAAATGGTCAAAGATACATGAGTAGATTGAAATGATGTCTCATCTTGAAATCAGACTTAAAATGAATGAAGCTAAGTGACCTATATATTCCATGACCGTACGTCCAGTCTGTGATGCTAGGAGTCAGCATCTAGGTCCTCCTGCCACTTGTGTTATCAACCCCAATGCTTATCCGTGTGGGTGGTTGGCCTGCAAAGCAATGGTTCCATGTTGTCATTTCAGGCTCTTTCCAGCCGAGCCACATCAATCAAACCTTAGCTAGGAGACAGTGGCTGGTGGGTTCCCAAGGTGCTGTCGCCCTTTGTGGACCATTCATTAGAGTCAGTGAGGGTTCCCTTCCCTGCAGCCAGTTTGACCGAGAAGACCCAACCAGTGGCTTTTGCCTCCTAGGAGACAACGGAACTGCGTTAACTAAGTTAAGATGGCAAATTTATGGGGGAAAGGGGTGTAAGTATGTCGGGTTCTCGTCAACAAGTACCAGTTAAATGGGGCTTGAGCTAGACTGACCAGTTGGTGCTGCATCAACGATAACATGGGCGTTGCACTGGACTGTTGCAATGGTTCGGCCATCCAAGGACACCTGTGGGTATCTTCCTTTTTTTAGTTTTTCTGGGCTTGTCCATTTGGGACTCAAAACTTACCAGAGGGATTACATTGTGACGACTCGTGCTCGTGATAGTGCGGGTGGACCCAAACGAAAAGGGAGACGGGGTGAAGGGTTAAAGGAAACAGGATTTATTAAGGGAAGGTGGTGGAGTGATGGGCACCAGGAGGCAGAAACAT
>NW_007578220.1:372922-376763 GCF_000690725.1 Stegastes partitus
CCTGATCGGCTCCGCCCAACCTGCAGTGAAACAAAAGACACACCCACCAAAACCCAAAAGACAGACAAAAACCCGAAAACCCAGTGAAACAAAGTCTAGGATCCTCACATACATATCCCATCTGACCAATGCTTCAGGAAAGGAACTTGTGACTGATTTAGTCCATTATCTACTCAATAAGACGAGGATGCTGGGGTGTGTCCCTGAGTTTCTGGCTGCATTGTGCTCAAAGTGTGCAATTTTTTAATTCCAAACCGGTGTATATAAAATTTGTATATAAAAAGCTCCTAAAACACCTCACCTCAAAGGTATTACTGGTACAAATGTACTTACTGTATCAGTCAGGACATGAAAAAAAAAACAACCCTAAAAACATGATATTGTTTTTACCTTATTAGGTGAGAATACATTTTTAATTGAGTTAAGTGCAAATTTGATTAAATTTTTGGTAAATTTAAACATTGTTAAGTGCTACAAGATACATAAGCATTAGTAAAGTAAGCAAACGTAATTTTCACCCAAGCAGTAGTTTTCTAAACTAGCAGGTCCTGGTGTCTTTAGGTCAGCAGAACAACCTCACTGTGTTATTGTCTCATCACTCAGTGGGTGAGGTCAACCACATTCTCCGATAGACACGATAGCATCAACCTCTCATGTATGAGGACGATCACACTGGATTGAATAATCACATAGTCTCCAGCTTTATACTTTGAATTATGTTTATTGATCATCAGCAACTTCAAGCTGAAATGCAAAAACACATACAGGATTCTGTTGAGCGACAATGAGGTTAAAACACATGAAGTCAGAGACAATCTTCACCCTCAGTAAGGACGAGTGATTACTTCTTCTGCATCAGGTCACTTAATGAATAAAAACAACATCATAGCAGACATGACCTGCTTGAGACCCTACAGACAAAACACATTCTAAGCATGCATTATGGATATTTTAATCTGCATTTTCATGTCCTAAATCATATTATAAAAGGAAAGATATATATTTGAGCTGCAGGCCACAAAGAAGCTATAAAAACAGATTTATTTCAAATTATTTCTGCACTGAATACACACACACACAAAATCCTGTCTTACTTGAAAGCAAATGAAACAGTGATACAGTTCTACTGCTTTATGCTGTAGTACATGCAGTCGCTCCAGGTGGGATCCCTCTGGCTTTTTGATCTGTTGGTCAGGTTGACACTTACAGCAGCGTAATAGATGTTTTCTCCATGTCGGTGACCCTGTTAATAAAGTATTTATTTGCATTGTTCATATCGATATACAGTTGTGACTCGATAATCTGACACTAAATGTAAAACCTTCTTTCATGTCGGATAGCAAGGATTCGTCAAGTCACAGGTGGAGATACAAGGAGGGCTTGATGTTTGAAGGGTAACTTGTTGTTAATATTTATTGTTTCTAGTTATTATAATAGCTAATGTATTGTTAGTACACTACACATCACTGGATTTCACGCCTAATTGACCGGTGTGCTTGTGCATGGGCCCGCCGGTTGACATCAAAGGTAGATACGTTCAGACAACAGGCTAAAGTGACCCAAATCTGATTTTTTTTTCCCCCTATGCGACTTGTATCTGATCCTTTCATTACAATCTGAACAACACAGATCTGATTTTTTCAAATGCAACCTAGGCCACTTGGATATGTGGTCCTAAATCTGTTCGGTAGCTGATCTTTTGCCATGCGACTTCTGTCTGAACGGCCAGGTCGCATTTCTGTTTCCACCATCCGTGTTTACTTCCACAAACACTGAGCACGCTCGCTGCGTGTGAAGCCATTGTGTCCTCTTCTACACATGCGGGACACTTTTGGGTCGTATAAAGTTCACACAGCAGATCACATACAAGTGGCATTTAATTGGAAACTTGAAGGAACTCGCAGAAAATCGGATTTCACAAAAAAATCCCAATTGAGCATTAAGTCCTGCAGTCTGAATGTAGCCTATCTGTTGGATTGTTACGGTAGATAATACACCGTTATCCTTATTTGTGACATTATTGTCATGTCAGAGGTGGAATCCAAGGCTGTCGGTATGTTAAAGATATTTTTCATGGGTTCCGTTCATTTTTCCTAAAAACCTGTCAGATAGCAAGGTTTTTGGATTGTTAAGGGTCAGAATGTCAAGTCACAACTGTAAACGTAACCAAACTATGTCCACAAATACATTTTTTACTGAGCAGTTTTTACTCACCTTTACATCTGAACTTGATAAGTTTCCTGGAGACTCTGGTTGTGAAACATAGAAAAATTATTCAGAAGTCAAATTTAGTGAATGTAAACTGTCAGATTGAAAAAATGTTTTAAAAAGCACCAGTTACCTGGAGATGTGCAGCAGTTCTTCTTGTTCATCAGACACACTGAGAAAGCCAATACAACACTCAAAAAGGAGGTGAATGTAAAGGCCCCTCTCCAGAAATAAGCAACAGAAGCATTAATGTTCTCCTCATCTGTGAAGCAAACATTAGAAATAGAGTTTTCAGTAAATTTGATGGAGGAGTAGGTTTTTCTTTACATGCAACAATCTAATGTTACTCACCCTCATCGCTCAGCTTGGTCCCGTTTCCAAACACGATGTGTCCACATGATGCAACAGCACAGTAGTAGGTTCCAGCATGAGACAGGTTCTTTATCGGCAGGTTGTGGACACAGGTTTGTGTTTGTGTGTTGGGTTTCTTCCCACATTGATCATTTGTGCCTCCTTGAGTGTAAATGATCCTTGGAAGGGGTTCTTCTCCAGTTTTGAACCAGTAAACACTGTGTTCTCCATCACAGATCCCAGTTTGTACTGTACAGCTCAGATTCACAGAGTCTCCTGGTTGGATGATCTCAGATGGCGATTGCTGGACTGAAGGTCGGATGTTCAAACCTGAGCCTTTTACGTTGACGATGGTGCCCTCTGCAAACTCAAACATGAATGAGTAGCTGCTTGCACAGTAATAAGTAGCTGAGTCTGAAGTGTGCAGATCTGTTATCTTCAGGTGGTTTTTTCCTGTTTCAGTGCCCAGTGTGAAGCGCGGGTTGCTCTTGAATTCATCAGAAAATATGGCTTCTGTTTCATACTTGTAGAACATGGAGATGAGCCTCAGTCTCTGTCCCAAGGTTTGTTTATACCAGTAAAGCCTTCCAGGAAAATTGCTTTGATAGAAACATTGCAAAGTCACACTGTCCCCAGTGTTAGCTGATAGAAAAGTTCTGTCTTGACGAAGCACTGATGATGATTTCAGGTGACTCATCTGAGCTGAAACAAGACACAAAGCAGACACACATTGTGGACACATAAAAGCATGGCCATACACTTTCAAAGATACAGACTGCAGTCACACAAACTCACCCATTTCCCACAAGAGCAGACAGGTCAGGTAGAAGACAAAGTGTGCAGATGCCATCGTGTTCAGATTGTCGTGCTGAATGAAAAGAACTGTGATCCTTTCTTCACTTATCATAGACATGACTGTGTTTGATTGGCTGAGCAGAAGTGACACAGTATGTCCTGTTCAGGAAATCCGATCACATGTTCAAAGGCACCCATAGTGTCATGCCAAGTTTCTCAGGAAATCTACATGGTGAGAGGTGTATGAAGCACAGAAATGCTCCTCAGCTCTGCTTAATGTTACGAATCGCTGAAAAATATATAACTACTGTATTACCTATCTAACTGATAGTACTTTCTACTCATAGGTTTTGTTAGATTTCTGTAGAACTGGCTACCATCTATAATGTCTTAAACAGATGTTGATTTATTTGTTATTTTGTGGTTTCCAGGTTATACTAATGCTAATAACAGCAAACTGACATCCATAGTTGCCAATAATCTTTGT
>NW_007578220.1:377828-379749 GCF_000690725.1 Stegastes partitus
ATTTGTACAGTGCAGTTTATAACATTTGTCATCACACAGCACTAAACATAGTAAGATATAGACCTTACAAATATAAACAGAGAACCCAACAATCCATGAATGAACATTTGTGGCTTAAATATAATCAGGAAAGTTAGAAAGCTGCTTCAGTTTATATTTTAAATGGAAAACTCAGTGAAAAGTTCACCTAGTGCCGTACCTACACAAGCAAGGAATGACCGGATATCTTTACACACCTGAAAGTAACAACTGATGCAATATTAAATCATCGTCATCTACAGTCAGTTCTATCTGACGCAGTTTGAAAGAAATCTGCAAAAGACTCAAGTTATTCAGATGATAAAAACACTTCAAAGGAGCAACACACTTTAACCAACAATGTAAATATACAGATGTCTATACGTGCTAAAGGTGCATGGAAAGTTAGTTTGCATTGGCAAATAAAAAAAGAAACAAATGAGAAGGCATACGAGCATAACCTTTGGCATGAATGATACTAAGACCTGCTCTGGTAGATGTGGTTGTGAGGAGCAATATAAAACATTGTTTAACCGTCTTTCCAGAAACAACAAAAGAAGATATTCAGGAAGAAAAAAAAAGTAACAAATTTTTGTGTCATTACCAGATTACTGGGATCATCAGTGAAACCAAAAAAAAATTGAAAATAATGTCTGATACAATAATAAAAATTCCACATTGTTGTAATTGCAGGTCAAATTTTGCACAGCTATGCATCGAAAACATGTCTTTCAGGGTTTCACTGGAGACAAAATACGTGCAATCTTCTACAGTCAGGTTATTATCTGCATCTTTAGAGAGGTACGGACTTTGAAGACATGTAGCATCCAGCTCTATTGTTTTACAGTGGAATAGACACATTGACTCTCAGTGTTCCTTTGTCTTTTTGGTCTGTTGGGTGGCTTAACACTTATCGAAGCATAGTGGAGATTGTCTGCATCCTGGTTAACCTGTGACAAGAAATTTGACATGCAGATGAAAATGTGGTTCCTTTAACTAATGGCTGTGCAACAAAATGTGTCTGAGTGTTCATTTAACAGTGATCTAAACAGGTTAGATTTACCTCTGTGGAGGGAGCTGAAAATCTGTCTGGAGACTCTGTGAAACACATAAACCGCAAATTTAATTGAAAAGCCAGAATCACTGAATGCAAACTATCAACAATAGACACTAAGTGTTGCCTGTACCTGATTGGAATCTGCTCTTTTTGCTCATCTTGAAAAGTAAGAAAGCCAATAAAACAACCAAGGCGGCGGTGAATGTCAAAGCTCCACTCAAGAAATACACCAAGAAAAGAGATTTCCCCTCATCTATAGAGAGCCAGATGTCAGGAACAGAGATTTAAGTTTTCATCCTCAATGAGGTGAGAAAATATAAATTACAGTTCTTATCAAATGAGACGTACTACATACCATCAGTGTCCAGCTTTGTTCCATTTCCAAACACGATGTGTCCACATGACGCAACAGCACAGTAGTAGGTTCCAGCATGAGACAGGTTCTTTATCGGCAGGTTGTGGACACAGGTTTGTGTTTGTGTGTTGGGTTTCTTCCCACACTGATCATTTGTGCCTCCTTGAGTGTAAATAATCCTTGGAAGGGATTCTTCTTCAGTTCTGAACCAGTATACACTGTGTTCTCCATCACAGATCCCAGTGTGTACTGTACAGCTCAGAGTTGCAGGGTCTCCTGGTTGGCTGGTTTCAGACGCCGACTTCTGGACCAAAGCTTGGAAGTTTAAACCTGAACCCTTCACACTGACAACAATACCTTCTGCAAATTCCAGATTGACTGCAACTCTTCTTGCACAGTAGTAAGTTCCTGAGTCTGAAATACGCAAATCTTTAATATGAAAGTGATTGTTTCCTGCTTCATTAGTCATTGTGAATCGTGAATTATTCTGA
>NW_007578220.1:380189-386390 GCF_000690725.1 Stegastes partitus
GGTTCTTGACTTTCCTGTTCTCTTCAAAGACCAGACTGTGTCTGATTGGCCAATCTGCTGCCAGACTATAGCCCCATATAGGGAAAATGATCACAAGTTCAGTCACACCTACACAAAGATCTGGTTCTCTGAATAGAATCACAGAGAGGGAGGTGCACAATGGTTGCTCGTGTTGGTATTACGTTTTAAATGACTAAAAAATACTTCATCACTATGCACATTATAAGCATTGGCTACTTAGCATGAACAGATTTATTCAATACACTTGAAGCATAGTATGGCAAATATCACTTCCTAGATGTTGAATCCAGTGTAGCAGTATGACATATGCTGTCCAGAGAATGAAAGATATCACTGGGGCTGCTGTGAGGAGAGACGAATTTTAGCATTAAACTGAAGGTAAAGCGGAGAATTTTTTTATGTTTTGAGAAGAAAACAGAAAAGTCCATCCTGACACATTCTCATACCGAAACATGTAATGGGTAAGACTAACCACACACTCTGGTTGCGTCCTTGGCTGCTCCGGTGATGAATCCTGCAAAAAGAGTCCCCAAAAAACATCCTTGTTATTTATCTCAAAGAGCATCTGTTGATGATGAAAGTAACATGCTTCAGAAAGCAGAAAATGTAGGGGTAGAGCTCTGCGCATGAGCAGTAGTAACTGAGGCCGGAAACGTTGTGAACTGCTGCGGGATCGGATCCAATAGGAAGGTTCTGTCTGCAGAGCGGGAGAGCCACGTACAGGCTGCTGGTAGAGGGCTGCACGGAGAGGCTGGACTCGTCTTCTACGGCCCTATAAGTGCACGGCTTCTAGTTCGGGTGCGCGTCGTAGTTTTAAAGGGTGATTTCACTCAAAATATACTTCCAATTTTCAAAAAAAATATTTAAGAAGAGTATTTTTAACCCCTTACCGCTCCCATGTCCCGCCGGTATCATCCGATACCGTAATTTCGTCCAGTATCGGCCCGATACCGATACCCAGTATCGGATCGGCGCATCTCTAGTTACTGTTATCCCAATGTTGACTTATTCCAGCAAATTCTTGCAGCAACATCACCTTCTGAGGAACATGATGAGTCAAGTTGAAGTGGAATGAAAGACAAAGCAAGTTATCAGTTAATTTAATGACAATAGATGTGTATGATGAGTGACCATACACAAGTTCTTATGGCAAAATGATGCAATTTGCCGTTTACCTCTTGAAAAACAAAAAGCACTCGTGAGATGCCATTGTGTTTATCGCTCTGTTTTGAGCAAAACAATCGTCATACCTTCGCCATTCTTGAGAGACAAGAATTTGCTGAATTGTCCAACCNGCAACTCTTCTTGCACAGTAGTAAGTTCCTGAGTCTGAAATACGCAAATCTTTAATATGAAAGTGATTGTTTCCTGCTTCATTAGTCATTGTGAATCGTGAATTATTCTGAAATTCATCATTACAAGTGCCGACTGTGTTCAACATATACACCGTACAGATGAAACTTGGTTTCTGTCCCAGACTTTGCTTGTACCAGTAAAACCTCGTTGCATCTGTGTGTTTATAGAAACACCGTAAAGTCAAGCTTCCACCAACATCAGCTGATATAAAACGAGCCTCTTGACGATGAGACGAGAGTTTCTGAGTCGCCACTCGAGCTGATAGGAAATGAGACAAAAGAATGCAGCCTTCAATTTCCATGAAAGAATTCAGTAAATCAGTACATTTAAACTTTTCAAACATTTGCATAAAGGAGTGATCATAATTGATGCATGTTTGAATTACAAAATTATAACTCACCTATTGTCTCCAGGAGCAGACATGTCAGACACACAACAAACCTGGGAGGTGTCATTGCGCTCAGACTGCTGAGTTGAATGAAGGAGGTTCTTGACTTTCCTGTTCTCTTCAAAGACCAGACTGTCTTTGATTGGCCAGTCTGCTGCCAGACTATAGCCCCATATAGGGAAAATGATCACAAGTTCAGTACCACCTACACAAAAATCTGGTTCTCTGAATAGAATCACAGAGAGGGAGGTGCATACTGGTTGCTCGTGTTGGTATTATGGTTTGAATGACTAAAAAATACATTATCGCCATACACATTATTGGCATTGGCTACTTAGCATGAACAGATTTATTCAATACACTTGAAGCATACTATGGCAAATATCACTTCCTAGATGTTGAATTAATGTGGCCGTATAACTTATGCTGTCCAGAGAATGAAGGATATCATTGGGGCTGCTGTGAGGAGAGACGTTTTGAGAAGAAAACAGAAATGTCCATCCTGACACATTCTCATACCGAAACATGTAATGGGTAAGACTAACCACAAACTCTGGTTGTGTTCAAGGCTGCTCCAGTGATGAATCCTGGAAAAAGACGAGTCCCCAAAAAACGTCCTTGTTATTTGTCTCAAAGAGCATCTGTAAATGGACAAAGTAAAAGTAACATGCTTACATCCCGCCAAAAACCACAACCCCTGCTACACTAAAAGAGACAGAAAGCAGAAAGTGTAGGGGTAGAGGTCAGCAGATCTCTGAGTAAGGAGCGAAAGGTTTTAAGGCATCCTTAGTAAACTCTGCAGTATCAACAGAAATAGTTGGACCTTGTGTTTACAAGGAAGACAACCATCAGGATTGTTTGGATTTTCTCTTATCTTAGCAATTCAGCGATTTATAAAAGAACCCATGTTGAAGGGAGATACTATATTCACATGACACTTAAAGGTTTCTGTCGGCCCAATGTTGACTTATTCCAGCAAATTCTTGCAGCAACATCACCTTCTGAGGAACATCATACTTCACTTTGTCACTAATTGAAGTGGAATGAAAGACAAAGCAAGTTGTCAGTTAATTTAGTAAGTTGAGCTGTGTATGATGAGTGACCATACACAAGTTCTAAGAGCAAGAAGATGCAACTTGCAACACTGTGTGTGTATTGTGTGTGTGTATATGCTCACAAGTTGATTGAAGCTATAGTGTCAAGTGTGCCATTTGGGAAATGGTCAAAGATACATGAGTAGATTCAAATGATGTTTCATCTTGAAATTAGACTTAAAATGAATGAAGGTAAGTGACCTATATATTCCATGGCCCTAAGTCAAGTCTGTGATGCTAGGAGTCAGTATCTAGGGCCTCGACTTTGCCTGCAGCTTGTGTTATCAACCCCAATGCTTATCCATGTGGGTGGTTGGCCTGCAAAGCAATGGTTCCATGTTGTCCTTTCAGGCTCTTTCCAGCCGAGCCACATCAATCAAATCTTAGCTAGGAGATCATGGCTGGTGAGTAGGTGCTGTCACTCTTTATGGACCATTGATTAGAATCAGTGAGGATTCCCTCCCCTGCAGCCAGTTTGACCTAGAAGACCCTACCAGTGGCTATTGCCTCCTAGGAGACAAAGGAACTGCGTCAGCTACGTTAAGATGGCAATTTTTTAGGGGCAAAGATGTTTAAGTTTGTCGGGTTCTTGTCAACAAGTACCAGTTAAATGGGGCTTAAGTTAGACTGACCAGTTGGTGCTGCATCAACGATAACATGGGCGTTGCACTGAACTGTTGCAATGAGTTCGGCCATCCAAGGATACCTGTAGATATCTTCCTTTTTTTAGTTTTTCTGGGCTTGTCCATTTGGGACTCAGAACTTACCAGAGGGATTACATATCCCATCTGACCAATGCTTCAGGAAAGGAACTTGTGACTGATTTAGTCCATTATCTACTCAATAAGACCAGGATGCTGGGGTGTGTTCCTGAGTTTCTGGCTGTATTGTGCTCAAAGTGCACAATTCTTTAATTCCAAACCGGTGTATATAAAATTTGTATATAAAAAGCTCCTAAAACACCTCACCTCAAAGGTATTACCGGTACAAATGTAATTACTATATCAGTCAGGAGATGTAAAAAAAAAAAAAACCCTAAAAACATGATATTATTTTTACCTTAGGTGGGAATACATTTTTAATTGAGTTAAGTGCAAATTTGATTAAATATTTGGTAAATTTAAACATTATTAAGTGCTACAAGATACACAATCATTAGTAAAGTAAGCAAACGTAATTTTCACCCAAGCAGTAATTTTCTAAACTAACAGGTCCTGGTGTCTTTAGGTCAGCAGAACAAAACTTACTGTGTTATTGTCTCATCACTCAGTGGGTGAGGTCAACCACATTCACAGATAGCATCAACCTCTCATGAATGAGGACGATCACACTGGATTGAATAATCACGTAGTCTCCAGCTTTATACTTTGGATTATGTTTATTGATCATCAGCGACTTAAAGCTCAAATGCAAAAACACACACAGGATTCTGTTGAGCGACAATGAGGTTAAAACACATGAAGTCAGAGACAATCTTCACCCTCAGTAAGGACGAGTGATTACTTCTTCTGCATCAGGTCACTTAATGAATAAAAACAACATCATAGCAGACATGACCTGCTTGATACCCTACAGACAAAACACATTCCAAGCATGCATTATGGATATTTTAATCTGCATTTTTATGTCCTAAATCACATTATAAAAGGAAAGATATATATTTCAGCTGCAGGCCACAAAGAAGCTATAAAAACGGATTTATTTCATATTATTTCTACATTGAACACAATCAAAAAAGAAATCCTGTCTTACTCGAAAGCAAATGAAACAGTGATACAGTTCTACTGCTTTATGCTGTAGTACATGCAGTCGCTCCAGGTGGGATCCCTCTGGCTTTTTGATCTGTTTGTCAGGTTGACACTTACAGCAGTGTTATAGATGTTTTCTCCATGTCGGTGACCCTGTTAATAAAGTATTTATTTGCAGTGTTCATATCAATGTAAACGTAATCAAACTATGTCCACAAATACATTTTTTAATGAGCAGTTATTACTCACCTTTACATCTGAGCTTGATAAGTTTGCTTGAGACTCTGGTTGTGAAACATAGAAAAAATATTCAGAAGTCAAATGTAGTGACTGTAAACTGTCAGATTTAAAAATTTTAAAAAAGCACCAGTTACCTGGAGATGTGCAGCAGTTGTTCTTGTTCATCAGACACAGTGAGAAAGCCAATACAACACTCAAAAAGGAGGTGAATGTAAAGGCCCCTCTCCAGAAATAAGCAACAGAAGCACCAATGTTCTCCTCATCTGCAAAGCCAACATTGGAAATATAGTTTTCAGTAAATTTGATGGAGGAGTGGGTTTTTCTTTACTTTAAACAACCTAAAGTTACTCACCCTCATCGCTCAACTTGGTCCCGTTTCCAAACACGATGTGTCCACATGAGGCAACAGCACAGTAGTAGGTTCCAGCATGAGACAGGTTCTTTATCGGCAGGTTGTGGACACAGGTGCGTGTTTGTCTGTTGGGTTTCTTCCCACACTGATCATTTGTGCCTCCTTGAGTGTAAATGATCCTTGGAAGAGGTTCTTCTCCAGTTTGGAACCAGTACACACTGTGTTCTCCATCACAGATCCCAGTTTGTACTGTACAGCTCAGATTCACAGAGTCTCCTGGGTGGATGGTCGTAGATGGCGACTGCTGGACTGAAGGTCGGATGTTCAAACCTGAGCCTTTTACGTTGACGATGGTGCCCTCTGCAAACTCCAACAAGAATGAGTAGCTGCTTGCACAGTAATAAGTAGCTGAGTCTGAAGTGCGCAGATCTGTTATCTTCAGGTGGTTGTTTCCTTTTTCAGTGTCCACTGTGAAGCGCGGGTTGCTCTTGAAATTATCATAAAATGTGGCTTCTTTGTCAAACTTGTAGAACATGGAGATGAGCCTCAGTCTCTGTCGCAGACTTTGCTTGTACCAGTAAAACCTCGTTGCATCTGTTTGTTCATAGAAACACTGCAAAGTCAAGCTTCCACCAACATCAGCTGATATAAAACGAGCCTCTTGACGATGAGATGAGAATTTCTGAGTCGCCACTCGAGCTGATAGGAAATGAGACAAAAGAATGCAGCCTTCAGTTTCCATGAAACAATTCAACAAAACAGTACATTAAAAAATACTGAAACATTTGCATGAAGCAGTGATCATAAATGATACATATTTGAATTACAAAATCATAACTCACCTATTGTCTCCAGGAGCAGACATGTCAGATAAACAACAAACTTGGGAGGTGTCATCGCGCTCAGACTGCTGAGTTGAATGAAGGAGGTTCTTGACTTTCCTGTTCTCTTCAAAGACCAGACTGTCTCTGATTGGCCAATCTGCTGCCAGACTATAGCCCC
>NW_007578220.1:386751-390464 GCF_000690725.1 Stegastes partitus
GGATATTTTAATCTGCATTTTCATGTCCTAAATCATATTATAAAAGGAAAGATATATATTTCAGCTGCAGGCCACAAAGAAGCCATAAAAACAGATTTATTTCAAATTATTTCTGCATTGAACACAAAAAAGGAAAAAAAGTTACTGTCATGTCCGTCAAGTCTCTGTCCATGTGTACACATTCTATGTCTCGTCTTTCCTGTTTTATTTTGAAATCACTTCACCGGTTGTTTCTGTTCCAGTTTTACTTCCTGCACCTGTCTTGCCACACCGGTTCCCTGACGGCTTCTCCGCACCTGTTTCCCATCCTCCCTCATTACCTCGTGTATATTATTATGATTATATTACCTTGTGTGTCTCACTGTCTCGTCACCAGTTCGTTGCACTTCACGGTCCTCGTACCAGCGTTTATCAAGTCAAGTCATAGTCTGTTCGATCACGACCTTGTTTCTGTTTTTTGGACTTTGCCTTCTGCCTGGATACCTTTGCCTGTGTGACTGATTACCCGTGTACCGAACCTTGTTTGGCATTGAACCTGCCTTTTTGCCTGAACCTTTTCTGAGTCAAGCATTTGTGACCACCTATTCTGAATGTTTTACAGCTATCCCTCATGTCTTCCAGCATACAAATAACACTGCATGTACATGTTAACAAGGTCCTGTGTTTATGCCTTGATTTACTCAGAGCTGCTTTAGCAGCATGAGGGGCGCCTCCGTCATGTTAGGCAGGTGGTTTTAATGTTGTGGCTGATTGATGTATTCTGTTATTCCAGCAAAGTTTTAGCCCTTTTCTTTTGCGGTGGTATGTGACATCAATGAATAGCATCCCAAATAGAATCATAATGAATATTTATTAACAGTAAGGCAACGCTAGCTTATATTAGACATGTACCATCACAATGTTCTAAAGTAAGCATTTGCAAGCTGTGAACAACAGTATTTATTCAATTTAATTTTATTTGTATAGTGCAGTTTATAACATATGTCATCACATAGTGCTTTACATAGTACGGTGTAGACTTTACAAATATAAACAGAGAACCCAACAATCCATGAATGAACATTTGTGGCTTAAATATAATCAGGAAAGTTAAAAAGCTGCTTCAGTTTATATTTTAAATGGAAAACTAAGTGAAAAGTTCACCTCGTGTCATACCTACACAAGCAAGGAATGACCGGATATCTTTATACAGCTGAAAGTAACAGCTGATGCAATAATAAATCATCATCATCTACAGTCAGTTCTGTCTGACGCAGTTTGTAAGAAATCTGCAAAAGACTCAAGTTATTCAGATGATAAAAACACTTTAAAGGAGCAACACACTTTAACCAACAATGTAAATATACAGATGTTTATATGGGCTAGAGGTGCATGGAAAGTTAGTTTGCATTGGCAAATAAAAAAGAAACAAATGAGAAGGCATACGAGCATAACCTTTGGCATAAATGATACTAAGACCTGCTCTGGTAGATGTGGTTGTGAGGAGCAATATAAAACATTGTTTAATGGTCTTTCCAGAAACAACAAAAGAAGATATTCAGGAAGAAAAAAAAGATAACGAATTTTTGTCTCATTACCAGATTACTAGGATCATCAGTGAAACAAAAAAAAACTCCGCAAAATAATGTCTGATGTAAGAAGAAATAAAAATACCACATTGTTGTAATTGCAGGTCAAATTTTTCACCGTTATGAATCGAAAACATGTCTTTCAGGGTTTCACCGTAGACAAAATATGCACAATCTTCTTCAGTCAGGTTACTATCTGCATCTTTAGAGAGGTACGCACTTTGAAGACATGTAGCATCCAGCTCTATTGTTTTACAGTGGAATAGACACATTCACTCTCAGTGTTCCTTTGTCTTTGTGATCTGTTGGGGGGCTTAACACTGAAAGCAGCATAGTGGAGATTGTCTGCATCCTGGTTAACCTGTGACAAGAAATTTGACATGCAGATGAAAATGTGGTTCCTTTAACTAATNTGACCTGCTTGAGACCCTACAGACAAAACACATTCTAAGCATGCATTATGGATATTTTAATCTGCATTTTCATGTCCTAAATCATATTATAAAAGCAAAGATATATATTTCAGCTGCAGGCCACAAAGAAGCGATAAAAGCGGATTTGTTTCATATTATTTCTACATTGAACACAACCAAAAAAGAAATCCTGTCTTACTCGAAAGCAAATGAAACAGTGATACAGTTCTACTGCTTTATGCTGTAGTACATGCAGTCACTCCAGGTAGGATCCCTCTGGCTTTTTGATCTGTTGGTCAGGTTGACACTTGCGGCAGCGTTATAGATGTTTTCTCCATGTCGGTGACCCTGTTAAAAAAGTATTTATTTGCAGTGTTCATATCAATGTACATGTAATCAAACTATGTCCACAAATACATTTTTAAATGAGCATTTATTACTCACCTTTACATCTGAACTTGATAAGTTTGCTTGAGACTCTGGTTGTGAAACATAGAAAAAATATTCAGAAGTCAAATTTAGTGAATGTAAACTGTTAGATTAAACAATAATTTTTAAAAAAGCACCGGTTACCTGGAGAGTTGCAGCAGTTTTCCTTGTTCATCAGATACACTGAGAAAGCCAATACAACACTCAAAAAGGAGGTGAATGTAAAGGCCCCTCTCAAGAAATAAGCAACAGAAGCACCAATGTTCTCCTCATCTGCAAAGCCAACATTAAAACAGAGCTTTCAGTACATTTGATGAAAGAGTGTTAGTTTGTATTTTTTTGTTTTACATGCAACAACTTAATGGTACTCACCCTTAAAGCTCAACTTGGTCCCATTTCCAAACACTATGTGTCCACATGAGGCAACAGCACAGTAGTAGGTTCCAGCATGAGACGGGTTGAGGTTATTCATCGGCAGGTTGTAGACACAGGTTTGTGTTTGTGTGTTGGGTTTCCTGTCACACTGATCATTTTTGCCTCCGTGGGTGTAAAGGACTCCTGGATGAGAGTCTTCTTCATTTTTGAACCAGTAAACACTGTGTTCTCCATCACAGATCCCAGTGTGTACTGTACAGTTCAGAGTCACAGAGTCTCCTGGTTGGATGATCTCAGACGGCGACTGCTGGACTGAAGGTCGGATGTTCAAACCTGAGCCTTTTACGTTGACGATGGTGCCCTCTGCAAACTCCAACAAGAATGAGTTGCTGCTTGCACAGTAATAAGTAGCTGAGTCTGAAATGCACAGATCTGTTATCTTCAGATGATTGTTTCCTGTTTCAGTGTCCAGTGTGAAGCGCGGGTTGCTCTTGAAAATATCATAAAATGTGGCTTCTTTGTTAAACTTGTAGAACATGGAGATGAGCCTCAGTCTCTGTCCCAGACTTTGCTTGTACCAGTAAAACCTTGTTGCATCTGTTTGTTCATAGAAACACCGTAAAGTCAAGCTATCACCAACATCAGCTGATATAAAACGAGCCTCTTGACGATGAGATGAGAATTTCTGAGTCGCCACTCGAGCTGATAGGAAATGAGACAAAAGAATGCAGCATTCAATTTCCATGAAAGAATTCAGTAAATCAGTACATTAAAATTTTTTAAAACATTTGCATAAAGCAGTGATCATAATTGATACATATTTGAATTACAAAATCATAACTCACCTATTGTCTCCAGGAGCAGACATGTCAGACACACAACAAACTTGGGAGGTGTCATCGCGCTCAGACTGCTGAGTTGAATGAAG
>NW_007578220.1:393348-395175 GCF_000690725.1 Stegastes partitus
GCAACTCTTCTTGCACAGTAGTAAGTTCCTGAGTCTGAAATACGCAAATCTTTAATATGAAAGTGATTGTTTCCTGCTTCATTAGTCATTGTGAATCGTGAATTATTCTGAAATTCATCAGTAAAAGTGCCGACAGTGTTAAACATATACACCGTAGAGATGAAACTTGGTTTCTGTCCCAGACTTTGCTTGTACCAGTAAAACCTCGTTGCATCTGTTTGTTCATAGAAACACCGTAAAGTCAAGCTTCCACCAACATCAGCTGATATAAAACGAGTCTCTTGACGATGAGATGAGAGTTTCTGAGTCGCCACTCGAGCTGATAGGAAATGAGACAAAAGAATGCAGCATTCAATTTCCTTGAAAGAACTCAGTAAATCAGTACATTAAAAAATTTGAAACATTTGCATAAAGCAGTGATCATAACTGATACATGTTTGAATTACAAAATCATAACTCACCTATTGTCTCCAGGAGCAGACATGTCAGACACACAACAAACTTGGGAGGTGTCATCGCGCTCAGACTGCTGAGTTGAATGAAGGAGGTTCTTGACTTTCCTGTTCTCTTCAAAGATCAGACTGTCTCTGATTGGCCAATCTGCTGCCAGACTATAGCCCCATATAGGGAAAATGATCACAAGTTCACTCACACCTACACAATGATCTGGTTCTCTGAATAGAATCACAGAGAGGGAGGTGCATAATGGTTGCTCGTGTTGGTATTACGTTTTAAATGACTAAAAAATACATTATCACCATACACATTGTTGGCATTGGCTACTTAGCATTAACAGATTCAATCAATACACTTGAAGCATAGTATGGCAAATATCACTTCCTAGATGTTGAATCAATGTGGCCGTATAACTTATGCTGTCCAGAGAATGAAGGATATCACTGGGGCTGCTGTGAGGAGAGACAAATTTTAGCGTTAAACTGAAGGTAAAGCGGAGAATTTTTTTATGTTTTGAGAAGAAAACAGAAATGTCCATCCTGACACATTCTCATACTGAAACATGTAATGGATAAGGCTAACCACACACTCTGGTTGCGTCCTTGGCTGCTCCGGTGATGAGTCCTGCAAAAAGACGAGTCCCCAAAAAACATCCTTGTTATTTATCTCAAAGAGCATCTGTTGATGATGAAAGTAACATGCTTACATCCCGCCAAAAACCACAACCCCTGCTACACTAAACGAGGCAGAAAGCAGAAAATGTAGGGGTAGAGGTCAGCAGATCTCTGAGTAACAAGCAGAAGGTTGAAAGGTATCATCGTAAACTCTGCAGTATCAACAGAAATAGTAGTACCTTGTGTTTAAAAGTAAGGCAACCATCAGGATTGTTTGGATTTTCTCGTATCTTAGCAATTCAGCGGTTTATAAAAATGCCATTTGCTATAGCCAGTTTTGTTCTTGAACCCATTATCAAAGGAGATACTATATTCACATTGTACTTAAAGGTTACTGTTAGGGATGGACTGATACCTCTTTTTGATTTCCGATACCAATACCGATACTTCAACTTTGAGTATCTGCCGATACCGATACCATCTCTCCTCCTAAACTTCTTTGGAAATACCTTATTTGCATGGATACATTTGATTAAGATGGCTTTATCAAAAGCCTCATACTATTAAAGCAGAGACTTTGTTTTTCTAAGAAAGGAAAAAACAGCCAAAAGCATGTCTCAGAGTGAAACTGTAGCTGCTTTATTTGAGCTGCAATCAGACTACAGTGTGCACTCAGTGCCATTCAGATATTTAGAACAGATCAAAATGACACAGCAACATTAAGCTGCAATTTAAATGTTAAATGACCAAAACTTGG
>NW_007578220.1:396019-397311 GCF_000690725.1 Stegastes partitus
AGTTCCACCCTTGTAGATTTGACCAGTCGGGTTGCAGACACTCTCTGAAGCTGTAAACTTGTAGCCAATGAGCAGACGAACACGTGGATGTGTCAGAAGGCAGGATTGTGTGTGTGTCGCGGCATCGGATTGGCCAGTTACCACTGTGAAGGAAATCATCCGATACCGTAATTTCGTCAAGTATCGGCCCGATACCGATACCCAGCGCACCTTCTGAGGAACATGATGAGTCAAGTTGAAGTGGAATGAAAGACAAAGCAAGTTATCAGTTAATTTAATGTGATTAGATGTGTATGATGAGTGACCATACACAAGTTCTAATGGCAAAATGATGCAACTTGCCATTTACCTCTTGAAAAACAAAAAGCACTCGTGAGACGCCATTGTGTTTATCGCTCTGTTTTGAGCAAAACAATCGTCATACCTTCGCCATTCTTGAGAGACAAGAATTTGCTGAATTGTTGAACCCAAAGTAACACCGTGTGTATTGTGTGTGTATATGATCTCAAGTTTACTGAAGCTATAGTGTCAAGTGTGCCATTTGGGAAATGGTCAAAGATACATGAGTAGATTCAAATGATGTCTCATCTTGAAATTAGAATTAAAATGAATGAAGCTAAGTGACCTATATATTCCATGACCGTACGTCCAGTCTGCAATGCCAGGAGTCAGCATCTAGGTCCTCCTGCAGCTTGTGTTATCAACCCCAATGCTTATCCATGTGGGTGGGTGACCTGGAAGGCAATGGTTCCATGTGGTCATGTTGCCTCCGGGACAAAGACAAAGACAAAGGAACTGCGTTAGCTACGCTAAGATGGCAATTTTGGGCGGGGGGAGATGTTTAAGTATGTCGGGTTCTCGTCAAAAAGTACCAGTTTAATGGAGCATGAGGTAGACTGACCAGTTGGTGCTGCATCAGCAATAACATGGGTGTTGCACTGGACTGTTGCGATGAGTTCGGCCTTCCAAGGATACCTGTGGGTATCTTCCATCCTAGGTTTTTCAGGGCTTGTCCATTTGGGAGTCAGAACTTACCAGAGGGATTACATATCCCATCTGACCAATGCTTCAGGAAGGCACTGGGAAATGATGATGGGCGAGGGAATGCCCTGCGTAGCCTGCTGCCACAGTGACCCAATTTAGATAAGCTAAAGAAAAATGGATGGCTGGTGACATGGAATTGTCATATGTCAAAAGGGCACAAAGAATCATTTCATTCATTTTGTCACACTGTAAATGGTAAATGGTCTGCACTTATATAGCGCTTTTCTACCTTTGCGGCACTCAAAGCG
>NW_007578220.1:397460-398704 GCF_000690725.1 Stegastes partitus
AGTGGACAACCCGCTCTACCATCTGAGCCACAGCCGCTGTAGATCAATAGGACCTGTGGAATTGTGGATACTTAGATGGTGGTGTGCGACTGATTTAGTCCACTATCTACTCAATAAGACCAGGATGCTGGTGCATGTTCCTCAGTTTCTGCCTGCATTGTGCTCAAAGTGCACTTTAACCTCATCGTCATTCTTTCATTCTAAACCGGTGTACACAAAATTTGTATAAAAAACACTTTGACATAACATGGAAATGAGAAATGTAGTACATTTTTTTTAATCCAATGTATTTCATTCGCAGTTTTAAGAAGGAAACACCTGAAAGGTATTACCGGTAAAAATGTAATTACTATATCAGTCAGGGCATTTAAAAAAAAAAAAGCAAAAACAAAAAAACAAAAAAAACAACCCTAAATTTTTTTTTACAATATTAGGTGATTGAGTTAAGTGTAAATTTGATTACATTTTCAGTAATTTAATACATTATTAAGTGCTACAAGATGCATAATCATTAGTAAAGTAAGCAAACCTCATTTTCACCCAAACAGTAGTTTTCTAAACTAGTAGGTCCCTGACCCTAACCCTAACCCTGGTGTCTTTAGGTCAGCAGAACAAAACTTACTGTGTTATTGTCTCATCACTCAGTGGGTGAGGTCAACCACATTCACAGATAGACTCAATAGCATCAACCTCTCATGAATGAGGAGGAGCACACTGGATTGAATAATCACATAGTCTCCAGCTTAATACTTTGAATTATGTTTATTGATCATCAGCGACTTAAAGCTCAAATGCAAAAACACACACAGGATTCTGTTGAGCGACAATGAGGCTAAAACACATGAAGTCAGAGACAATCTTCACCCTCAGTAAGGACGAGTGATTACTTCTTCTGCATCAGGTCATTTAATGAATAAAAACAACATCATAGCAGACATGACCTGCTTGAGACCCTACAGACAAAACACATTCTAAGCATGCATTATGGATATTTTAATCTGCATTTTCATGTCCTAAATCATATTATAAAAGGAAAGATATATATTTCAGCTGCAGGCCAAAAAGAAGCGATAAAAACTGATTTATTTCATATTATTTCTACATTGAACACAATCAAAAAAGAAAAAAAGAATTCCTGTCTTACTCGAAAGCAAATGAAACAGTGATACAGTTCTACTGCTTTATGCTGTAGTACATGCAGTCGCTCCAGGTGGGATCCCTCTGGCTTTTTGATCTGTTGGTCA
>NW_007578220.1:399314-403665 GCF_000690725.1 Stegastes partitus
CTAATGTTACTCACCCTCATCGCTCAGCTTGGTCCCGTTTCCAAACACGATGTGTCCACAGGAGGCAACAGCACAGTAGTAGGTTCCAGCATGAGACAGGTTCTTCATCGGCAGGTTGTGGACACAGGTGCGTGTTTGTGTGTTGGGTTTTCTCTCACACTGATCATTCTTGCCTCCGTCGGTGTAAATGAGTCCTGGTTGGGAATCTTCTTCAGTTCTGAACCAGTAAACGCTGTGTTCTCCATCACAAGTCCCAGTATGTACCGTACAGTTCAGAGTCACAGAGTCTCCAGGCTGGATGGTCTCAGATGGCGACTGCTGCACTGAAGCCTGAATGTCCACGCCTGAACCCTTCACATTAACAGTGATGCTCTCCGAAAAGTTTATCATGTATAAATGAGAAGTTATGCAGAAGTAAGTCCCCGAGTCTGACTCGCGCAAATCTACGATTGTTAAGTGATTTTTAGTGCTGTCGGAATCCAGAGCAAAGCGGGGGTTGCCCTTGAATTCACCATGAAAGGTTGTGTGTGTTTTATACATGTAGAAATTCGAGATGAGCTTCGGTTTCTGTCCCAGAGACTGTTTATACCAGTAAAGCCTTGTGGCGACGTCACCTGTATAGAAACATTCTAATTTCACCTTGCCACCGACATTAGCCGATACAAAACGTGCCTCTTGACGAACAGGTGAGGGCAATTTGAGGTCAGTCGTCTGAGCTGAAGGGAAATAGAAGACAAAGCAAAGATTCTGTCATACAGGAGTCACAAATGAAAGCAACAAGTTTCGAGTAGTAAAAATGCAGCTCACCCGTGTTGTCCCCGAAGAGAAGACATGTGAGATACAAAGCCAACACTGAAGAGGCCATCGTGTTGAAATTCCTGTGTGAAATGAAAAAAAAAAGGGGTCGTCTTCACTGTTTGTAGACAAGGCTGTGATTTTGATTGGTTGATCAGACGTGACGCTGCACTGGATGGATGTCCTACTTACAAGACATGACGGTTGGGCCCACCCATGTCCTCAAAGGTTTTTGTTGTTCTGAAAAATGGCAGCAGACTAATTCCACTTTTTAGAACATATAAAAAGACATAGAATGTACATTACAATAAAAAAAAAAAAACAACAACTTCACAGATACTAAATACTTTAGATTGCTTGGGGTATGTAGTGTCTGAATATAGATGTTCCTGTTGTAGTGTCAGAACCAAACACTACCGGACTGGCTACAGAAGACAAGTGACTCAGTTCTGTCAGCATTAATGTTACCAACAGGCATAAAGTTCTGTTTTGGTTTTGTATTTTTTAGCTTGCAAGCCTTTAATCTTACAGATATGATACAAATAATGGTGCTTCAGTGGTCTTTGGCTGAAGGAAGATTCTTGTCAGAGCGCAAATGCCTTACATCCTGCTGAAAACCACAAATGTCACTGCGCTGACAGCGATATCACAAGACGTGTTGGGGTCAACAGGCCTGCTTGTTTCCTGTGTATGAAATAAACAAAATTAAATGATAAAAAAATAAAACTATCCATACATTGTTTTTCACATATAAACTAGTATTTATAAAAAGTTATTGCAGTGAGAATGTGCACACATCATGCATATGTCAGACTTTTTTTTAGGCATTATTTTAAATAATTGAGTGGAATTTTCTTTTTTAAAAAATCACAATATGTGGTTCTGGCATCTAGTGCAGTGGCAACAACCGCAAAGGTTTTTCTAAGTACTTGGATGAGGTCTTACATAGTGAGAAATGGGAGGTGTTTGTGGCCACTGGCGGATGCTCATTTGCAGTTTCACCATGGAGATCAAGCTGGAGCAGAGACCTATGATCAGCTGATGTGTTGATCAACAACCCGGAAAATGCCCAACTTCAAGTTGAGGATCATTATCGGTATTAAGATATGTATCCAAGTGACCAAACAACAGTTTTCAGTGGAAAAGCGTGCAATCTTTAAGACTGGAGACAGCATGTCAAGTCAGGAATTCACCAACCCTCTGATCCTTTGCTTTTACATTCATGTTTTTGTGCAGGGTGAATTTATCCCCCAAGGTGGGACTGACAACTCCACGTTTTACTGTGACGTATGGGGGCATCTAAGTAGGGCTGGTCCGAATAGCAATGTATGGGCTCTGGATACCCAATTGATGATGACTGATGATTGGGGCGGCTGTGGCTCAGGTGGCAGAGCGAGTCGGTCGATGATCGGAAGGTCGGCAGTTCGATTCTGCCCTGTTTCATGGTCGTTGTGTCCTTAGGCAAGACACTTCACCCACCTTGCCTGGTGTGAATGCGTGTGAGTGGATTGTTTGAGGTGGTGGTCGGAGGGGCCGTAGGCGCAGAATGGCAGCCACGCCTCTGTCAGTCTGCCCCAGGGCAGCTGTGGCTACAATCGTAGCTACCACCACCAGAATGAATGTGTATGAATGAATAATTGACAGTGTAAAGCGTCTTTGAGTGTCTAGAAAAGCGCTATATAAACCTGATCAATTATTATTATTATGACGAATATCTGAATATTTGGCACAATTGTGGGGTTGCGCGCTCTGACGGGGTGGAAGTGGCTGGAAGGCACTGGCAGTATTTGGATTTGGCTGCTAATGCCACTTTAGGTTAGCGGTCACAGTTCTGTTTCCGCCATCGGTGGATGTTCGGGTCCAGCCCTACATCTAAGAGAGAAAATTCAGCATAAACAACCTGAACTGTGGCATGATGGCATTTCCACCTGCAGTGTACATCCAGTCACACAATCGCTCCTCCCCACTAGCCCTACTTGCCACATCCTGCAAATTCTTTCCCTTCCCAACAATGTAAATCAAGTTGAATCCATCATTCTGATTCAGTGGAAGAGATTCGGCGCATATCTTGGACGGTGCTTGACATCGTTATAGAACGGGAAGGGGGGACGTCTAGTGACCCTTTCAAGTGTTGCAGGAGCACTGGCAGTGGTGTAGTGCTGCACAAGAAGCCTGCTTAGCCTTTGTTAAACACAGTGTCTGTGGACAGATTTCCGAGCAGCGTCACAATCTAGCAAGATACAGTCATAAAACAAATTGAAAGCTGAGTTTGAAAATGGTCGCGATCTCAGTACTCATGGGTCGAAATGTCAACATGCTGATGAGCGTTACAGTCTAGTCTGACGATATTGTCAAGTGTCCTGAAGCAGCCTGATTTGTAAAGTGTATCTGCCGGTCTGATTGAAAGGACATCAGTCCATCAGTCCTGGCTGACGGAAAGTTCTTGCACTGAAAAATCTGAGCTGATTCTACATTACCTTGCTTCACCATTGTGGTAGTCTGTTGTTAGGTTCTTGTTGTCTCCTACAAACCATGACACTTCCAGCATAGGTGCTATAAATGAGTCATTGATTATCATTCTAGTGATAGATAATGACAACTGACATATAACTGCAAGGATTTACAGAGACGCATGAACAATCAAATGACTAAAAATAAAAGTTGTTGTTCCACCAGTTGTAGCTCAACTGAACACACAATCACACAAATGTTGAAAGCATTCTGAATATGTTTATTTGATCTTTAATTACATGAAATGTACATACAACAGTTTAAAGCCACTGAAAAGCAGGTTCATGCTGGATCCTCAAAGCCACGTGCCAATAGTTTCTTGATGAGGTTTAAGAAAAAATAAAAAAAATAGGGATGCATGCAGCTTGAAACTACAAATATTAAACAGATATTTATTTATATTTCCATATATTTGTCTATATCTAAGTCAACAATACAATATAACACACAGGTTTCGTTCTACTTCCTTACACTGGAGTAAACACATTCATTCCCGGTGTTGTTTTTCACGGTTCTTGATCTGTTGGGTGGGTTAGCGCTAATAGCAGCATAGCAGAGGTTGTCTGTGTCTCGGTTGTTACCCTGGCAACAAAATACATACAAGCAGGTCACAATGTGGACACTGAGATAAAAGTCAAACAATAATGAACTTCGATTTAAGTTCATCAAGGTGTGTTACCTCAGCGGTGGCGATGGAAGGAGCTGGAAATCTTGGCTCTGCTTATGAAACAGAAAAAAAAATCACTGAAAAGTTGTGTTCAGTTGAAAGAGGGAGAAACAGTGTTAGTTATTGTACCTGTGGGTTGGCAGCTGGTCCATTTCTTCATCTTGCACACTAAGATAGTCAGTACAACCGCCAGGAAGGTTGTCAGCGTCAAAGCTCCGCTCAAGAAATGAACCGAGACAGGAGAGTCCACCTCCTCAGCTGAGAGTCAGATATCAGAAACACACAGTTTATGCTGAGATAACAGAACTAACCATTCATGAAACGAGACAACCTGTGGTACTCACCCGCAAAGTCCAGTGTGGTTCCGTTTCCAAACAC